>NW_027142008.1:0-82394 GCF_036365525.1 Heterodontus francisci
TTGGTATTTGTTAATTATGTTGGTGTTGATTGGTATTTATAATTATATTTGTGTGTATTGGTATTTATAATTATATTTGTGTTGATTGGTATTTATTAATTATATTTGTGTGGATTGGTATTTATAATTATATTTGTGTTGATTGGTATTTTTTAATTATGTTGGTGTGGATTGGTATTTATAATTATATTTGTGTTGATTGGTATTTATTAATTATATTTGTGTGGATTGGTATTTGTTAATTATGTTGGTGTTGATTGGTATTTATTAATTATATTTGTGTTGATTGGTATTTATTAATTATGTTGGTGTTGATTGGTATTTATTAATTATATTTGTGTTGATTGGTATTTATTAATTATGTTGGTGTGGATTGGTATTTATTAATTATATTTGTGTGGATTGGTATTTATTAATTATGTTGGTGTGGATTGGTATTTATAATTATATTTGTGTGGATTGGTATTTATAATTATATTTGTGTTGATTGGTATTTATAAATTATATTTGTGTGGATTGGTATTTATTAATTATGTTGGTGTGGATTGGTATTTATAATTATATTTGTGTTGATTGGTATTTATTAATTGTGTTGGTGTGGATTGGTACTTATTAATTATATTTGTGTGGTTTGGTATTTATTAATTATGTTTGTGTGGATTGGTATTTCTAATTATGTTGGTGTGGATTGGTATTTATAATTATATTTGTGCTGATTGGTATTTATTAATTATATTTGTGTGGATTGGTATTTATAATTATATTTGTGTTGATTGGTATTTATTAATTATGTTGGTGTGGATTGGTATTTATAATTATATTTGTGTTGATTGGTATTTATTAATTATATTTGTGTGGATTCGTATTTATTAATTATATTTGTGTTGATTGGTATTTATTAATTATGTTTGTGCGGATTGGTATTTATTAATTATATTTGTGTTGATTGGTATTTATTAATTATATTTGTGCGGATTGGTATTTATTAATTATATTTGTGTGGATTGGTATTTATTAATTATGTTGGTGTGGATTAGTATTTATTAATTATATTTGTGTTGATTGGTATTTATTAATTATATTGGTGTGGATTGGTATTTATTAATTATGTTGGTGTTGATTGGTATTTATTAATTATATTTGTGTGGATTTGTATTTATTAATTATGTTGGTGTTGATTGGTATTTATAATTATGTTGGTGTGGATTGGTATTTATTAATTATGTTGGTGTGGATTGGTATTTATTAATTATATTTGTGTGGATTGGTATTTATAATTATGTTGGTGTGGATTGGTTTTTATTAATTATATTGGTGTGGATTGGTATTTATTAATTATGTTGGTGTTGATTGGTATTTATTAATTATATTTGTGTGGATTGGTATTTATAATTATGTTGGTGTGGATTGGTATTTATTAATTATGTTGGTGTGGATTGGTATTTATAATTATGTTGGTCTTGATTGGTATTTATTAATTATGTTGGTGTTGATTGGTATTTATTAATTATATTTGTGTGGATTGGTATTTATAATTATGTTGGTGTGGATTGGTATTTATTAATTATATTTGTGTTGATTGGTATTTATAATTATATTTGTGTGGATTGGTATTTATAATTATGTTGGTGTGGATTGGTATTTATAATTATATTTGTGTTGATTGGTATTTATTAATTATATTTGTGTGGATTTGTATTTATTAATAATGTTGGTGTTGATTGGTATTTATAATTATGTTGGTGTGGATTGGTATTTATTAATTATGTTGGTGTGGATTGGTATTTATAATTATGTTGGTGTGGATTGGTATTTATTAATTATGTTGGTGTTGATTGGTATTTATTAATTATATTTGTGTGGATTGGTATTTATAATTATGTTGGTGTGGATTGGTATTTATTAATTATATTGGTGTGGATTGGTATTTATTAAATATGTTGGTGTTGATTGGTAGTTATTAATTATATTTGTGTGGATTGGTATTTATTAATTATGTTGGTGTGGATTGGTATTTATAATTATGTTGGTGTGGATTGGTATTTATTAATTATGTTGGTGTTGATTGGTATTTATTAATTATATTTGTGTGGATTGGTATTTATAATTATGTTGGTGTGGATTGGTATTTATTAATTATATTTGTGTTGATTGGTATTTATTAATTATGTTGGTGTTGATTGGTATTTATTAATTATATTTGTGTTGATTGGTATTTATTAATTATATTTGTGTGGATAGGTATTTATAATTATGTTGGTGTGGATTGGTATTTATTAATTATATTTGTGTGGATTGGTATTTATAATTATGTTGGTGTGGATTGGTATTTATTAATTATATTTGTGTTGATTGGTATTTATAATTATATTTGTGTGGATTGGTATTTATAATTATGTTGGTGTGGATTGGTATTTATTAATTATGTTGGTGTTGATTGGTATTTATAATTATATTTGTGTTGATTGGTATTTATTAATTATATTTGTGTGGATTGGTATTTATAATTATGTTGGTGTGGATTGGTATTTATTAATTATGTTGGTGTGGATTGGTATTTATTAATTATATTTGTGTGGATTGGTATTTATTAATTATGTTGGTGTGGATTGGTATTTATTAATTATATTTGTGTGGATTGGTATTTATAAATATGTTGGTGTGGATTGGTATTTATTAATTATATTTGTGTGGATTGGTATTTCTAATTATGTTGGTGTGGATTGGTATTTATTAATTATGTTGGTGTGGATTGGTATTTATAATTATATTTGTGTGGATTGGTATTTATAATTATGTTGGTGTGGATTGGTAATTATAATTATATTTGTGTGGATTGGTATTTATAATTATGTTGGTGTGGATTGGTATTTATAATTATATTTGTGTGGATTGGTATTTATAATTATGTTGGTGTGGATTGGTATTTATAATTATATTTGTGTTGATTGGTATTTATTAATTATATTTGTGTGGATTGGTATTTATAATTATATTTGTGTTGATTGGTATTTATTAATTATGTTGGTGTGGATTGGTATTTATAATTATATTTGTGTTGATTGGTATTTATTAATTATATTTGTGTGGATTGGTATTTGTTAATTATGTTGGTGTTGATTGGTATTTATTAATTATATTTGTGTTGATTGGTATTTATTAATTATGTTGGTGTGGATTGGTACTTATTAATTATATTTGTGTGGTTTGGTATTTATTAATTATGTTGGTGTGGATTGGTATTTATAATTATATTTGTGTGGATTGGTATTTATTAATTATATTTGTGTTGATTGGTATTTATTAATTATGTTTGTGCGGATTGGTATTTATAATTATATTTGTGTGGATTGGTATTTATTAATTATATTTGTGTTGATTGGTATTTATTAATTATGTTTGTGCGGATTGGTATTTATTAATTATATTTGTGTTGATTGGTATTTATTAATTATGTTGGTGTGGATTGGTACTTATTAATTATATTTGTGTGGTTTGGTATTTATTAATTATTTTGGTGTGGATTGGTATTTATTAATTATATTTGTGTTGATTGGTATTTATTAATTATATTTGTGTGGATTGGTATTTATTAATTATGTTTGTGCGGATTGGTATTTATTAATTATTCTTTCTTTTGGGCCTCCTTATCTCGAGAGACAATAGATACGCGCCTGGAGGTGGTCAGTGGTTTGTGAAGCAGCGCCTGGAGTGGCTATAAAGGCCAATTCTGGAGTGACAGGCTCTTCCACAGGTGCTGCAGAGAAATTTGTTTGTTGGGGCTGTTGCACAGTTGGCTCTCCCCTTGCGCCTCTGTCTTTTTTCCTGCCAACTACTAAGTCTCTTCGACTCGCCACAATTTAGCCCTGTCTTTATGGCTGCCCGCCAGCTCTGGCGAATGCTGGCAACTGACTCCCACGACTTGTGATCAATGTCACACGATTTCATGTCGCGTTTGCAGACGTCTTTATAACGGAGACATGGACGGCCGGTGGGTCTGATACCAGTGGCGAGCTCGCTGTACAATGTGTCTTTGGGGATCCTGCCATCTTCCATGCGGCTCACATGGCCAAGCCATCTCAAGCGCCGCTGACTCAGTAGTGTGTATAAGCTGGGGATGTTGGCCGCTTCAAGGACTTCTGTGTTGGAGATATAGTCCTGCCACCTGATGCCAAGTATTCTCCGAAGGCAGCGAAGATGGAATGAATTGAGACGTCGCTCTTGGCTGGCATACATTGTCCAGGCCTCGCTGCCGTAGAGCAAGGTACTGAGGACACAGGCCTGATACACTCGGACTTTTGTGTTCCGTGTCAGTGCGCCATTTTCCCACACTCTCTTGGCCAGTCTGAACATAGCAGTGGAAGCCTTACCCATGCGCTTGTTGATTTCTGCATCTAGAGACAGGTTACTGGTGATAGTTGAGCCTAGGTAGGTGAACTCGTGAACCACTTCCAGAGCGTGGTCGCCAATATTGATGGATGGAGCATTTCTGACATCCTGCCCCATGATGTTCGTTTTCTTGAGGCTGATGGTTAGGCCAAATTCATTGCAGGCAGACGCAAACCTGTCGATGAGACTCTGCAGGCATTCTTCAGTGTGAGATGTTAAAGCAGCATCGTCAGCAAAGAGGAGTACTCTGATGAGGACTTTCCGTACTTTGGACTTCGCTCTTAGACGGGCAAGGTTGAACAACCTGCCCCCTGATCTTGTGTGGAGGAAAATTCCTTCTTCAGAGGATTTGAACGCATGTGAAAGCAGCAGGGAGAAGAAAATCCCAAAAAGTGTGGGTGCGAGAACACAGCCCTGTTTCACACCACTCAGGATAGGAAAGGGCTCTGATGAGGAGCCACCATGTTGAATTGTGCCTTTCATATTGTCATGGAATGAGGTGATATACTTGATGATATATTTGTGTGGATTGGTATTTATTAATTATGTTTGTGCGGATTGGTATTTATTAATTATATTTGTGCGGATTGGTATTTATTAATTATATTTGTGTGGACTGGTATTTATTAATTATGTTGGTGTGGATTGGTATTTATTAATTATATTTGTGTTGATTGGTATTTATTAATAATATTGGTGTGGATTGGTATTTATAATTATATTGGTGTGGATTGGTATTTATTAATTATATTTGTGTTGATTGGTATTTATTAATTATATTGTTGTGGATTGGTATTTATTAATTATGTTGGTGTTGATTGGTATTTATAATTATATTGGTGTGGATTGGTATTTATTAATTATGTTGGTGTGGATTGGTATTTATTAATTATATTTGTGTGGATTGGTATTTATAATTATATTGGTGTGGATTGGTATTTATTAATTATGTTGGTGTTGATTGGTATTTATTAATTATATTTGTGTGGATTGGTATTTATAATTATGTTGGTGTGGATTGGTATTTATTAATTATGTTGGTGTGGATTGGTATTTATAATTATGTTGGTGTGGATTGGTATTTATTAATTATGTTGGTGTTGATTGGTATTTATTAATTATATTTGTGTGGATTGGTATTTATAATTATGTTGGTGTGGATTGGTATTTATTAATTATATTTGTGTTGATTGGTATTTATTAATTATGTTGGTGTTGATTGGTATTTATTAATTATATTTGTGTTGATTGGTATTTATTAATTATATTTGTGTGGATAGGTATTTATAATTATGTTGGTGTGGATTGGTATTTATTAATTATATTTGTGTGGATTGGTATTTATAATTATGTTGGTGTGGATTGGTATTTTTATTAATTATATTTGTGTTGATTGGTATTTATAATTTTATTTGTGTGGATTGGTATTTATAATTATGTTGGTGTGGATTGGTATTTATTAATTATGTTGGTGTTGATTGGTATTTATAATTATATTTGTGTTGATTGGTATTTATTAATTATATTTGTGTGGATTGGTATTTATAATTATGTTGGTGTGGATTGGTATTTATTAATTATGTTGGTGTGGATTGGTATTTATTAATTATATTTGTGTGGATTGGTATTTATTAATTATGTTGGTGTGGATTGGTATTTATTAACTATATTTGTGTGGATTGGTATTTATAAATATGTTGGTGTGGATTGGTATTTATTAATTATATTTGTGTGGATTGGTATTTATAATTATGTTGGTGTGGATTGGTATTTATTAATTATGTTGGTGTGGATTGGTATTTATAATTACATTTGTGTGGATTGGTATTTATAATTATGTTGGTGTGGATTGGTAATTATAATTATATTTGTGTGGATTGGTATTTATAATTATGTTGGTGTGGATTGGTATTTACAATTATATTTGTGTGGGTTGGTATTTATTAATTATATTTGTGTGGATTGGTATTTCTAATTATGTTGGTGTGGATTGGTATTTATAATTATATTTGTGCTGATTGGTATTTATTAATTATATTTGTGTGGATTGGTATTTATAATTATATTTGTGTTGATTGGTATTTATTAATTATGTTGGTGTGGATTGGTATTTATTAATTATATTTGTGTTGATTGGTATTTATTAATTTTATTGGTGTGGATTGGTATTTATAATTATATTGGTGTGGATTGGTATTTATTAATTATATTTGTGTTGATTGGTATTTATTAATTATATTGGTGTGGATTGGTATTTATTAATTATGTTGGTGTTGATTGGTATTTATAATTATATTGGTGTGGATTGGTATTTATTAATTATGTTGGTGTGGATTGGTATTTATTAATTATATTTGTGTGGATTGGTATTTATAATTATATTGGTGTGGATTGGTATTTATTAATTATGTTGGTGTTGATTGGTATTTATTAATTATATTTGTGTGGATTGGTATTTATAATTATGTTGGTGTGGATTGGTATTTATTAATTATGTTGGTGTGGATTGGTATTTATAATTATATTTGTGTGGATTGGTATTTATTAATTATATTTGTGTTGATTGGTATTTATTAATTATGTTTGTGCGGATTGGTATTTATAATTATATTTGTGTGGATTGGTATTTATTAATTATATTTGTGTTGATTGGTATTTATTAATTATGTTTGTGCGGATTGGTATTTATTAATTATATTTGTGTTGATTGGTATTTATTAATTATGTTGGTGTGGATTGGTACTTATTAATTATATTTGTGTGGTTTGGTATTTATTAATTATTTTGGTGTGGATTGGTATTTATTAATTATATTTGTGTTGATTGGTATTTATTAATTATATTTGTGTGGATTGGTATTTATTAATTATGTTTGTGCGGATTGGTATTTATTAATTATTCTTTCTTTTGGGCCTCCTTATCTCGAGAGACAATAGATACGCGCCTGGAGGTGGTCAGTGGTTTGTGAAGCAGCGCCTGGAGTGGCTATAAAGGCCAATTCTGGAGTGACAGGCTCTTCCACAGGTGCTGCAGAGAAATTTGTTTGTTGGGGCTGTTGCACAGTTGGCTCTCCCCTTGCGCCTCTGTCTTTTTTCCTGCCAACTACTAAGTCTCTTCGACTCGCCACAATTTAGCCCTGTCTTTATGGCTGCCCGCCAGCTCTGGCGAATGCTGGCAACTGACTCCCACGACTTGTGATCAATGTCACACGATTTCATGTCGCGTTTGCAGACGTCTTTATAACGGAGACATGGACGGCCGGTGGGTCTGATACCAGTGGCGAGCTCGCTGTACAATGTGTCTTTGGGGATCCTGCCATCTTCCATGCGGCTCACATGGCCAAGCCATCTCAAGCGCCGCTGACTCAGTAGTGTGTATAAGCTGGGGATGTTGGCCGCTTCAAGGACTTCTGTGTTGGAGATATAGTCCTGCCACCTGATGCCAAGTATTCTCCGAAGGCAGCGAAGATGGAATGAATTGAGACGTCGCTCTTGGCTGGCATACATTGTCCAGGCCTCGCTGCCGTAGAGCAAGGTACTGAGGACACAGGCCTGATACACTCGGACTTTTGTGTTCCGTGTCAGTGCGCCATTTTCCCACACTCTCTTGGCCAGTCTGAACATAGCAGTGGAAGCCTTACCCATGCGCTTGTTGATTTCTGCATCTAGAGACAGGTTACTGGTGATAGTTGAGCCTAGGTAGGTGAACTCGTGAACCACTTCCAGAGCGTGGTCGCCAATATTGATGGATGGAGCATTTCTGACATCCTGCCCCATGATGTTCGTTTTCTTGAGGCTGATGGTTAGGCCAAATTCATTGCAGGCAGACGCAAACCTGTCGATGAGACTCTGCAGGCATTCTTCAGTGTGAGATGTTAAAGCAGCATCGTCAGCAAAGAGGAGTACTCTGATGAGGACTTTCCGTACTTTGGACTTCGCTCTTAGACGGGCAAGGTTGAACAACCTGCCCCCTGATCTTGTGTGGAGGAAAATTCCTTCTTCAGAGGATTTGAACGCATGTGAAAGCAGCAGGGAGAAGAAAATCCCAAAAAGTGTGGGTGCGAGAACACAGCCCTGTTTCACACCACTCAGGATAGGAAAGGGCTCTGATGAGGAGCCACCATGTTGAATTGTGCCTTTCATATTGTCATGGAATGAGGTGATATACTTGATGATATATTTGTGTGGATTGGTATTTATTAATTATGTTTGTGCGGATTGGTATTTATTAATTATATTTGTGCGGATTGGTATTTATTAATTATATTTGTGTGGACTGGTATTTATTAATTATGTTGGTGTGGATTGGTATTTATTAATTATATTTGTGTTGATTGGTATTTATTAATAATATTGGTGTGGATTGGTATTTATAATTATATTGGTGTGGATTGGTATTTATTAATTATATTTGTGTTGATTGGTATTTATTAATTATATTGTTGTGGATTGGTATTTATTAATTATGTTGGTGTTGATTGGTATTTATAATTATATTGGTGTGGATTGGTATTTATTAATTATGTTGGTGTGGATTGGTATTTATTAATTATATTTGTGTGGATTGGTATTTATAATTATATTGGTGTGGATTGGTATTTATTAATTATGTTGGTGTTGATTGGTATTTATTAATTATATTTGTGTGGATTGGTATTTATAATTATGTTGGTGTGGATTGGTATTTATTAATTATGTTGGTGTGGATTGGTATTTATAATTATGTTGGTGTGGATTGGTATTTATTAATTATGTTGGTGTTGATTGGTATTTATTAATTATATTTGTGTGGATTGGTATTTATAATTATGTTGGTGTGGATTGGTATTTATTAATTATATTTGTGTTGATTGGTATTTATTAATTATGTTGGTGTTGATTGGTATTTATTAATTATATTTGTGTTGATTGGTATTTATTAATTATATTTGTGTGGATAGGTATTTATAATTATGTTGGTGTGGATTGGTATTTATTAATTATATTTGTGTGGATTGGTATTTATAATTATGTTGGTGTGGATTGGTATTTTTATTAATTATATTTGTGTTGATTGGTATTTATAATTTTATTTGTGTGGATTGGTATTTATAATTATGTTGGTGTGGATTGGTATTTATTAATTATGTTGGTGTTGATTGGTATTTATAATTATATTTGTGTTGATTGGTATTTATTAATTATATTTGTGTGGATTGGTATTTATAATTATGTTGGTGTGGATTGGTATTTATTAATTATGTTGGTGTGGATTGGTATTTATTAATTATATTTGTGTGGATTGGTATTTATTAATTATGTTGGTGTGGATTGGTATTTATTAACTATATTTGTGTGGATTGGTATTTATAAATATGTTGGTGTGGATTGGTATTTATTAATTATATTTGTGTGGATTGGTATTTATAATTATGTTGGTGTGGATTGGTATTTATTAATTATGTTGGTGTGGATTGGTATTTATAATTACATTTGTGTGGATTGGTATTTATAATTATGTTGGTGTGGATTGGTAATTATAATTATATTTGTGTGGATTGGTATTTATAATTATGTTGGTGTGGATTGGTATTTACAATTATATTTGTGTGGGTTGGTATTTATTAATTATATTTGTGTGGATTGGTATTTCTAATTATGTTGGTGTGGATTGGTATTTATAATTATATTTGTGCTGATTGGTATTTATTAATTATATTTGTGTGGATTGGTATTTATAATTATATTTGTGTTGATTGGTATTTATTAATTATGTTGGTGTGGATTGGTATTTATTAATTATATTTGTGTTGATTGGTATTTATTAATTTTATTGGTGTGGATTGGTATTTATAATTATATTGGTGTGGATTGGTATTTATTAATTATATTTGTGTTGATTGGTATTTATTAATTATATTGGTGTGGATTGGTATTTATTAATTATGTTGGTGTTGATTGGTATTTATAATTATATTGGTGTGGATTGGTATTTATTAATTATGTTGGTGTGGATTGGTATTTATTAATTATATTTGTGTGGATTGGTATTTATAATTATATTGGTGTGGATTGGTATTTATTAATTATGTTGGTGTTGATTGGTATTTATTAATTATATTTGTGTGGATTGGTATTTATAATTATGTTGGTGTGGATTGGTATTTATTAATTATGTTGGTGTGGATTGGTATTTATAATTATGTTGGTGTGGATTGGTATTTATTAATTATGTTGGTGTTGTTTGGTATTTATTAATTATATTTGTGTGGATTGGTATTTATAATTATGTTGGTGTGGATTGGTATTTATTAATTATATTTGTGTTGATTGGTATTTATTAATTATGTTGGTGTTGATTGGTATTTATTAATTATATTTGTGTTGATTGGTATTTATTAATTATATTTGTGTGGATAGGTATTTATAATTATGTTGGTGTGGATTGGGATTTATTAATTATATTTGTGTGGATTGGTATTTATAATTATGTTGGTGTGGATTGGTATTTATTAATTATATTTGTGTTGATTGGTATTTATTAATTACATTTGTGTGGATTGGTATTTATAATTATGTTGGTGTGGATTGGTAATTATAATTATATTTGTGTGGATTGGTATTTATAATTATGTTGGTGTGGATTGGTATTTACAATTATATTTGTGTGGGTTGGTATTTATTAATTATATTTGTGTGGATTGGTATTTCTAATTATGTTGGTGTGGATTGGTATTTATAATTATATTTGTGCTGATTGGTATTTATTAATTATATTTGTGTGGATTGGTATTTATAATTATATTTGTGTTGATTGGTATTTATTAATTATGTTGGTGTGGATTGGTATTTATAATTATATTTGTGTTGATTGGTATTTATTAATTATATTTGTGTGGATTCGTATTTATTAATTATATTTGTGTTGATTGGTATTTATTAATTATGTTTGTGCGGATTGGTATTTATTAATTATATTTGTGTTGATTGGTATTTATTAATTATATTTGTGCGGATTGGTATTTATTAATTATATTTGTGTGGATTGGTATTTATTAATTATGTTGGTGTGGATTGGTATTTATTAATTATATTTGTGTTGATTGGTATTTATTAATTATATTGGTGTGGATTGGTATTTATTAATTATGTTGGTGTTGATTGGTATTTATTAATTATATTTGTGTGGATTTGTATTTATTAATTATGTTGGTGTTGATTGGTATTTATAATTATGTTGGTGTGGATTGGTATTTATTAATTATGTTGGTGTGGATTGGTATTTATTAATTATATTTGTGTGGATTGGTATTTATAATTATGTTGGTGTGGATTGGTTTTTATTAACTATATTGGTGTGGATTGGTATTTATTAATTATGTTGGTGTTGATTGGTATTTATTAATTATATTTGTGTGGATTGGTATTTATAATTATGTTGGTGTGGATTGGTATTTATTAATTATGTTGGTGTGGATTGGTATTTATAATTATGTTGGTGTGGATTGGTATTTATTAATTATGTTGGTGTTGATTGGTATTTATTAATTATATTTGTGTGGATTGGTATTTATAATTATGTTGGTGTGGATTGGTATTTATTAATTATATTTGTGTTGATTGGTATTTATTAATTATGTTGGTGTTGATTGGTATTTATTAATTATATTTGTGTTGATTGGTATTTATTAATTATATTTGTGTGGATAGGTATTTATAATTATGTTGGTGTGGATTGGTATTTATTAATTATATTTGTGTGGATTGGTATTTATAATTATGTTGGTGTGGATTGGTATTTATTAATTATATTTGTGTTGATTGGTATTTATAATTATATTTGTGTGGATTGGTATTTATAATTATGTTGGTGTGGATTGGTATTTATAATTATATTTGTGTTGATTGGTATTTATTAACTATATTTGTGTGGATTTGTATTTATTAATAATGTTGGTGTTGATTGGTATTTATAATTATGTTGGTGTGGATTGGTATTTATTAATTATGTTGGTGTGGATTGGTATTTATAATTATGTTGGTGTGGATTGGTATTTATTAATTATGTTGGTGTTGATTGGTATTTATTAATTATATTTGTGTGGATTGGTATTTATAATTATGTTGGTGTGGATTGGTATTTATTAATTATATTGGTGTGGATTGGTATTTATTAATTATGTTGGTGTTGATTGGTATTTATTAATTATATTTGTGTGGATTGGTATTTATAATTATGTTGGTGTGGATTGGTATTTATTAATTATATTTGTGTGGATTGGTATTTATAATTATGTTGGTGTGGATTGGTATTTATTAATTATATTTGTGTTGATTGGTATTTATTAATTATGTTGGTGTTGATTGGTATTTATTAATTATATTTGTGTTGATTGGTATTTATTAATTATATTTGTGTGGATAGGTATTTATAATTATGTTGGTGTGGATTGGTATTTATTAATTATATTTGTGTGGATTGGTATTTATAATTATGTTGGTGTGGATTGGTATTTATTAATTATATTTGTGTTGATTGGTATTTATAATTATATTTGTGTGGATTGGTATTTATAATTATGTTGGTGTGGATTGGTATTTATTAATTATGTTGGTTTTGATTGGTATTTATAATTATATTTGTGTTGATTGGTATTTATTAATTATATTTGTGTGGATTGGTATTTATAATTATGTTGGTGTGGATTGGTATTTATTAATTATGTTGGTGTGGATTGGTATTTATTAATTATATTTGTGTGGATTGGTATTTATTAATTATGTTGGTGTGGATTGGTATTTATGAATTATATTTGTGTGGATTGGTATTTATAAATATGTTGGTGTGGATTGGTATTTATTAATTATATTTGTGTGGATTGGTATTTCTAATTATGTTGGTGTGGATTGGTATTTATTAATTATGTTGGTGTGGATTGGTATTTATAATTATATTTGTGTGGATTGGTATTTACAATTATGTTGGTGTGGATTGGTAATTATAATTATATTTGTGTGGATTGGTATTTATAATTATGTTGGTGTGGATTGGTATTTATAATTATATTTGTGTGGGTTGGTATTTATTAATTATATTTGTGTGGATTGGTATTTCTAATTATGTTGGTGTGGATTGGTATTTATAATTATATTTGTGCTGATTGGTATTTATTAATTATATTTGTGTGGATTGGTATTTATAATTATATTTGTGTGGATTGGTATTTATTAATTATGTTGGTGTGGATTGGTATTTATAAATTATATTTGTGTTGATTGGTATTTATTAATTATATTGGTGTGGATTGGTATTTATTAATTATGTTGGTGTTGATTGGTATTTATTAATTACATTTGTGTGGATTTGTATTTATTAATTATGTTGCTGTTGATTGGTATTTATTAATTATATTTGTGTGGATTGGTATTTATAATTATATTTGTGTGGATTGGTATTTATTAATTATGTTGGTGTTGATTGGTAGTTATTAATTATATTTGTGTGGATTGGTATTTATAATTATGTTGGTGTGGATTGGTATTTATTAATTATATTTGTGTTGATTGGTATTTATAATTATATTTGTGTGGATTGGTATTTATAATTATGTTGGTGTGGATTGGTATTTATTAATTATGTTGGTGTTGATTGGTATTTATTAATTATATTTGTGTGGATTGGTATTTATTAATTATGTTGGTGTGGATTGGTATTTATTAATTATATTTGTGTGAATTGGTATTTATAATTATGTTGGTGTGGATTGGTATTTATTAATTATATTTGTGTGGATTGGTATTTATAATTATGTTGGTGTGGATTGGTATTTATTAATTATGTTGTTGTGGATTGGTATTTATAATTATATTTGTGTGGATTGGTATTTATAATTATGTTGGTGTGGATTGGTATTTATAATTATATTTGTGTGGATTGGTATTTATAATTATGTTGGTGTGGATTGGTATTTATAATTATATTTGTGTGGATTGGTATTTATTAATTATATTTGTGTGGATTGGTATTTATAATTATGTTGGTGTGGATTGGTATTTATAATTATATTTGTGTTGATTGGTATTTATACTTATATTTGTGTTGATTGGTATTTATTAATTATATTTGTGTGGATTGGTATTTATTAATTATGTTGGTGTGGATTGGTATTTATTAATTATATTTGTGTTGATTGGTATTTATAAATTATATTGGTGTTGATTGGTATTTATTAATTATATTTGTGTTGATTGGTATTTATTAATTATGTTGGTGTGGATTGGTATTTATTAATTATATTTGTGTTGATTGGTATTTATAAATTATGTTTGTGTTGATTGGTATTTATTAATTATATTTGTGTTGATTGGTATTTATCAATTATGTTGGTGTGGATTGGTATTTATTAATTATATTTGTGTGGATTGGTATTTATTAATTATGTTGGTGTGGATTGGTATTTATAATTATATTGGTGTGGATTGGTATTTATTAATTATGTTGGTGTGGATTGGTATTTATAATTATATTTGTGTTGATTGGTATTTATTAATTATATTTGTGTGGATTGGTATTTATTAAATATGTTGGTGTGGATTGGTATTTATTAATTATATTTGTGTTGATTGGTATTTATTAATTATATTGGTGTGGATTGGTATTTATAATTATATTGGTGTGGATTGCTATTTGTTAATTATGTTGGTGTTGATTGGTATTTATTAATTATATTTGTGTGGATTGGTATTTATTAATTATGTTGGTGTGGATTGGTATTTATAATTATGTTGGTGTGGATTGGTATTTATTAATTATGTTGGTGTTGACTGGTATTTATTAATTATATTTGTGTGGATTTGTATTTATTAATTATGTTGGTGTTGATTGGTATTTATTAATTATATTTGTGTTGATTGGTATTTATAGTTATATTTGTGTGGATTGGTATTTATAATTATATTGGTGTTGATTGGTATTTATTAATTATATTTGTGTGGATTGGTATTTATAATTATGTTGGTGTGGATTGGTATTTATTAATTATATTTGTGTGGATTGGTATTTATAATTATATTGGTGTTGATTGGTATTTATTAATTATATTTGTGTGGATTGGTATTTATAATTATGTTGGTGTGGATTGGTATTTATTAATAATGTTGGTGTGGATTGGTATTTATAATTATGTTGGTGTGGATTGGTATTTATTAATTATGTTGGTGTTGACTGGTATTTATTAATTATATTTGTGTGGATTTGTATTTATTAATTATGTTGGTGTTGATTGGTATTTATTAATTATATTTGTGTGGATTGGTATTTATAATTATATTTGTGTGGATTGGTATTTATAATTATACTGGTGTGGATTGGTATTTATTAATTATGTTGGTGTTGATTGGTATTTATTAATTATATTTGTGTGGATTGGTATTTATAATTATGTTGGTGTGGATTGGTATTTATTAATTATGTTGGTGTGGATTGGTATTTATAATTATGTTGGTGTGGATTGGTATTTATTAATTATGTTGGTGTTGATTGGTATTTATTAATTATATTTGTGTGGATTGGTATTTATAATTATGTTGGTGTGGATTGGTATTTATTAATTATATTTGTGTTGATTGGTATTTATTAATTATGTTGGTGTAGATTGGTATTTATTAATTATATTTGTGTTGATTGGTATTTATTAATTATATTTGTGTGGATAGGTATTTATAATTATGTTGGTGTGGATTGGTATTTATTAATTATATTTGTGTGGATTGGTATTGAAATTATGTTGGTGTGGATTGGTATTTATTAATTATATTTGTGTTGATTGGTATTTATAATTATATTTGTGTGGATTGGTATTTATAATTATGTTGGTGTGGATTGGTATTTATTAATTATGTTGGTGTTGATTGGTATTTATAATTATATTTGTGTTGATTGGTATTTATTAATTATATTTGCGTGGATTGTTATTTATAATTATGTTGGTGTCGATTGGTATTTATTAATTATGTTGGTGTGGATTGGTATTTATTAATTATATTTGTGTGGATTGGTATTTATTAATTATGTTGGTGTGGATTGGTATTTATTAATTATATTTGTGTGGATTGGTATTTATAAATATGTTGGTGTGGATTGGTATTTATTAATTATATTTGTGTGGATTGGTATTTATAATTATGTTGGTGTGGATTGGTATTTATTAATTATGTTGGTGTGGATTGGTATTTATAATTATATTTGTGTGGATTGGTATTTATAATTATGTTGGTGTGGATTGGTAATTATAATTATATTTGTGTGGATTGGTATTTATAATTATGTTGGTGTGGATTGGTATTTATAATTATATTTGTGTGGGTTGGTATTTATTAATTATATTTGTGTGGATTGGTATTTCTAATTATGTTGGTGTGGATTGGTATTTATAATTATATTTGTGCTGATTTGTATTTATTAATTATATTTGTGTGGATTGGTATTTATAATTATATTTGTGTTGATTGGTATTTATAATTATATTTGTGTTGATTGGTATTTATTAATTATGTTGGTGTGGATTGGTATTTATAATTATATTTGTGTTGATTGGTATTTATTAATTATATTTGTGTGGATTCGTATTTATTAATTATATTTGTGTTGATTGGTATTTATTAATTATGTTTGTGCGGATTGGTATTTATTAATTATATTTGTGTTGATTGGTATTTATTAATTATATTTGTGCGGATTGGTATTTATTAATTATATTTGTGTGGATTGGTATTTATTAGTTATATTTGTGTTGATTGGTATTTATTAATTATGTTGGTGTGGATTGGTATTTATTAATTATATTTGTGTTGATTGGTATTTATAAATTATGTTTGTGTTGATTGGTATTTATTAATTATATTTGTGTTGATTGGTATTTATTAATTATGTTGGTGTGGATTGGTATTTATTAATTATATTTGTGTTGATTGGTATTTATAAATTATGTTTGTGTTGATTGGTATTTATTAATTATATTTGTGTTGATTGGTATTTATCCATTATGTTGGTGTGGATTGGTATTTATTAATTATATTTGTGTGGATTGGTATTTATTAATTATGTTGGTGTGGATTGGTATTTATAATTATATTGGTGTGGATTGGTATTTATTAATTATGTTGGTGTGGATTGGTATTTATAATTATATTTGTGTTGATTGGTATTTATTAATTATATTTGTGTGGATTGGTATTTATTAAATATGTTGGTGTGGATTGGTATTTATTAATTATATTTGTGTTGATTGGTATTTATTAATTATATTGGTGTGGATTGGTATTTATAATTATATTGGTGTGGATTGCTATTTGTTAATTATGTTGGTGTTGATTGGTATTTATTAATTATATTTGTGTGGATTGGTATTTATTAATTATGTTGGTGTGGATTGGTATTTATAATTATGTTGGTGTGGATTGGTATTTATTAATTATGTTGGTGTTGACTGGTATTTATTAATTATATTTGTGTGGATTTGTATTTATTAATTATGTTGGTGTTGATTGGTATTTATTAATTATATTTGTGTTGATTGGTATTTATAATTATATTTGTGTGGATTGGTATTTATAATTATATTGGTGTTGATTGGTATTTATTAATTATATTTGTGTGGATTGGTATTTATAATTATGTTGGTGTGGATTGGTATTTATTAATTATATTTGTGTTGATTGGTATTTATTAATTATATTTGTTTGAATTGGTACTTATAATTATATTGGTGTTGATTGGTATTTATTAATTATATTTGTGTGGATTGGTATTTATAATTATGTTGGTGTGGATTGGTATTTATTAATAATGTTGGTGTGGATTGGTATTTATAATTATGTTGGTGTGGATTGGTATTTATTAATTATGTTGGTGTTGACTGGTATTTATTAATTATATTTGTGTGGATTTGTATTTATTAATTATGTTGGTGTTGATTGGTATTTATTAATTATATTTGTGTGGATTGGTATTTATTAATTATATTTGTGTGGATTGGTATTTATAATTATACTGGTGTGGATTGGTATTTATTAATTATGTTGGTGTTGAATGGTATTTATTAATTATATTTGTGTGGATTGGTATTTATAATTATGTTGGTGTGGATTGGTATTTATTAATTATGTTGGTGTGGATTGGTATTTATAATTATGTTGGTGTGGATTGGTATTTATTAATTATGTTGGTGTTGATTGGTATTTATTAATTATATTTGTGTGGATTGGTATTTATAATTATGTTGGTGTGGATTGGTATTTATTAATTATATTTGTGTTGATTGGTATTTATTAATTATGTTGGTGTTGATTGGTATTTATTAATTATATTTGTGTTGATTGGTATTTATTAATTATATTTGTGTGGATAGGTATTTATAATTATGTTGGTGTGGATTGGTATTTATTAATTATATTTGTGTGGATTGGTATTGAAATTATGTTGGTGTGGATTGGTATTTATTAATTATATTTGTGTTGATTGGTATTTATAATTATATTTGTGTGGATTGGTATTTATAATTATGTTGGTGTGGATTGGTATTTATTAATTATGTTGGTGTTGATTGGTATTTATAATTATATTTGTGTTGATTGGTATTTATTAATTATATTTGCGTGGATTGCTATTTATAATTATGTTGGTGCCGATTGGTATTTATTAATTATGTTGGTGTGGATTGGTATTTATTAATTATATTTGTGTGGATTGGTATTTATTAATTATGTTGGTGTGGATTGGTATTTATTAATTATATTTGTGTGGATTGGTATTTATAAATATGTTGGTGTGGATTGGTATTTATTAATTATATTTGTGTGGATTGGTATTTATAATTATGTTGGTGTGGATTGGTATTTATTAATTATGTTGGTGTGGATTGGTATTTATAATTATATTTGTGTGGATTGGTATTTATAATTATGTTGGTGTGGATTGGTAATTATAATTATATTTGTGTGGATTGGTATTTATAATTATGTTGGTGTGGATTGGTATTTATAATTATATTTGTGTGGGTTGGTATTTATTAATTATATTTGTGTGGATTGGTATTTCTAATTATGTTGGTGTGGATTGGTATTTATAATTATATTTGTGCTGATTTGTATTTATTAATTATATTTGTGTGGATTGGTATTTATAATTATATTTGTGTTGATTGGTATTTATAATTATATTTGTGTTGATTGGTATTTATTAATTATGTTGGTGTGGATTGGTATTTATAATTATATTTGTGTTGATTGGTATTTATTAATTATATTTGTGTGGATTCGTATTTATTAATTATATTTGTGTTGATTGGTATTTATTAATTATGTTTGTGCGGATTGGTATTTATTAATTATATTTGTGTTGATTGGTATTTATTAATTATATTTGTGCGGATTGGTATTTATTAATTGTATTTGTGTGGATTGGTATTTATTAATTATGTTGGTGTGGATTGGTATTTATTAATTATATTTGTGTTGATTGGTATTTATTAATTATATTGGTGTGGATTGGTATTTATTAATTATGTTGGTGTTGATTGGTATTTATTAATTATATTTGTGTGGATTTGTATTTATTAATTATGTTGGTGTTGATTGGTATTTATTAATTATATTTGTGTGGATTGGTATTTATAATTATATTTGTGTGGATTGGTATTTATTAATTATGTTGGTGTTGATTGGTATTTATTAATTATATTTGTGTGGATTGGTATTTATAATTATGTTGGTGTGGATTGGTATTTATTAATTATATTTGTGTTGATTGGTATTTATAATTATATTTGTGTGGATTGGTATTTATAATTATGTTGGTGTGGATTGGTAATTATTAATTATGTTGGTGTTGATTGGTATTTATTAATTATATTTGTGTGGATTGGTATTTATTAAATATGTTGGTGTGGATTGGTATTTATTAATTATATTTGTGTGAATTGGTATTTATAATTATGTTGGTGTGGATTGGTATTTATTAATTATATTTGTGTGGATTGGTATTTATAATTATGTTGGTGTGGATTTGTATTTATTAATTATGTTGTTGTGGATTGGTATTTATAATTATATTTGTGTGGATTGGTATTTATAATTATGTTGGTGTGGATTGGTATTTATAATTATATTTGTGTGGATTGGTATTTATAATTATATTTGTGTGGATTGGTATTTATTAATTATATTTGTGTGGATTGGTATTTATAATTATGTTGGTGTGGATTGGTATTTATAATTATATTTGTGTTGATTGGTATTTATACTTATATTTGTGTTGATTGGTATTTATTAATTATATTTGTGTGGATTGGTATTTATTAATTATGTTGGTGTGGATTGGTATTTATTAATTATATTTGTGTTGATTGGTATTTATTAATTATGTTGGTGTTGATTGGTATTTATTAATTATATTTGTGTTGATTGGTATTTATTAATTATGTTGGTGTGGATTGGTATTTATTAATTATATTTGTGTGGATTGGTATTTATTAATTATGTTGGTGTGGATTGGTATTTATAATTATATTGGTGTGGATTGGTATTTATTAATTATGTTGGTGTGGATTGGTATTTATAATTATATTTGTGTTGATTGGTATTTATTAATTATATTTGTGTGGATTGGTATTTATTAATTAAGTTGGTGTGGATTGGTATTTATGAATTATATTTGTGTTGATTGGTTTTTATTAATTATATTGGTGTGGATTGGTATTTATAATTATATTGGTGTGGATTGGTATTTATTAATTATGTTGGTGTTGACTGGTATTTATTAATTATATTTGTGTGGATTTGTATTTATTAATTATGTTGGTGTTGATTGGTATTTATTAATTATATTTGTGTGGATTGGTATTTATAATTATATTTGTGTGGATTGGTATATATAATTATATTGGTGTTGATTGGTATTTATTAAATATATTTGTGTGGATTGTTATTTATAATTATGTTGGTGTGGATTGGTATTTATTAATTATATTTGTGTTGATTGGTATTTATTAATTATATTTGTGTGGAATGGTATTTATAATTATATTGGTGTTGATTGGTATTTATTAATTATATTTGTGTGGATTGGTATTTATAATTATGTTGGTGTGGATTGGTATTTATTAATTGTGTTGGTGTGGATTGGTATTTATAATTATGTTGGTGTGGATTGGTATTTATTAATTATGTTGGTGTTGACTGGTATTTATTAATTATATTTGTGTGGATTTGTATTTATTAATTATGTTGGTGTTGATTGGTATTTATTAATTATATTTGTGTGGATTGGTATTTATAATTATATTTGTGTGGATTGGTATTTATTAATTATGTTGGTGTTGATTGGTATTTATTAATTATATTTGTGTGGATTGGTATTTATAATTATGTTGGTGTGGATAGGTATTTATTAATTATATTTGTGTTGATTGGTATTTATAATTATATTTGTGTGGATTGGTATTTATAATTATGTTGGTGTGGATTGGTATTTATTAATTATGTTGGTGTTGATTGGTATTTATAAATTATATTTGTGTGGATTGGTATTTATTAATTATGTTGGTGTGGATTGGTATTTATTAATTATATTTGTGTGAATTGGTATTTATAATTATGTTGGTGTGGACTGGTATTTATTAATTATATTTGTGTGGATTGGTATTTATAATTATGTTGGTGTGGATTGGTATTTATTAATTATGTTGTTGTGGATTGGTATTTATAATTATATTTGTGTGGATTGGTATTTATAATTATGTTGGTGTGGATTGGTATTTATAATTATATTTGTGTGGATTGGTATTTATAATTATGTTGGTGTGGATAGGTATTTAATAATTGTGTTGGTGTGGATTGGTGTTTATAATTATGTTGGTGTGGATTGGTATTTATTAATTATGTTGGTGTTGACTGGTATTTATTAATTATATTTGTGTGGATTTGTATTTATTAATTATGTTGGTGTTGATTGGTATTTATTAATTATATTTGTGTGGATTGGTATTTATAATTATATTTGTGTGGATTGGTATTTATTAATTATGTTGGTGTTGATTGGTATTTATTAATTATATTTGTGTGGATTGGTATTTATAATTATGTTGGTGTGGATAGGTATTTATTAATTATATTTGTGTTGATTGGTATTTATAATTATATTTGTGTGGATTGGTATTTATAATTATGTTGGTGTGGATTGGTATTTATTAATTATGTTGGAGTTGATTGGTATTTATTAATTATATTTGTGTGGATTGGTATTTATTAATTATGTTGGTGTGGATTGGTATTTATTAATTATATTTGTGTGAATTGGTATTTATAATTATGTTGGTGTGGACTGGTATTTATTAATTATATTTGTGTGGATTGGTATTTATAATTATGTTGGTGTGGATTGGTATTTATTAATTATGTTGGTGTTGACTGGTATTTATTAATTATATTTGTGTGGATTTGTATTTATTAATTATGTTGGTGTTGATTGGTATTTATTAATTATATTTGTGTGGATTGGTATTTATAATTATATTTGTGTGGATTGGTATTTATTAATTATGTTGGTGTTGATTGGTATTTATTAATTATATTTGTGTGGATTGGTATTTATAATTATGTTGGTGTGGATAGGTATTTATTAATTATATTTGTGTTTATTGGTATTTATAATTATATTTGTGTGGATTGGTATTTATAATTATGTTGGTGTGGATTGGTATTTATTAATTATGTTGGTGTTGATTGGTATTTATTAATTATATTTGTGTGGATTGGTATTTATTAATTATGTTGGTGTGGATTGGTATTTATTAATTATATTTGTGTGAATTGGTATTTATAATTATGTTGGTGTGGACTGGTATTTATTAATTATATTTGTGTGGATTGGTATTTATAATTATGTTGGTGTGGATAGGTATTTATTAATTATATTTGTGTTGATTGGTATTTATAATTATATTTGTGTGGATTGGTATTTATAATTATGTTGGTGTGGATTGGTATTTATTAATTATGTTGGTGTTGATTGGTATTTATTAATTATATTTGTGTGGATTGGTATTTATTAATTATGTTGGTGTGGATTGGTATTTATTAATTATATTTGTGTGAATTGGTATTTATAATTATGTTGGTGTGGACTGGTATTTATTAATTATATTTGTGTGGATTGGTATTTATAATTATGTTGGTGTGGATTGGTATTTATTAATTATGTTGTTGTGGATTGGTATTTATAATTATATTTGTGTGGATTGGTATTTATAATTATATTTGTGTTGATTGGTATTTATAATTATATTTGTGTGGATTGGTATTTATAATTATGTTGGTGTGGATTGGTATTTATTAATTATATTTGTGTGAATTGGTATTTATAATTATGTTGGTGTGGACTGGTATTTATTAATTATATTTGTGTGGATTGGTATTTATAATTATGTTGGTGTGGATTGGTATTTATTAATTATGTAGTTGTGGATTGGTATTTATAATTATATTTGTGTTGATTGGTATTTATTAATTATGTTGGTGTGGATTGGTATTTATTAATTATATTTGTGTGGATTGGTATTTATTAATTATGTTGGTGTGGATTGGTATTTATAATTATTTTTGTGTGGATTGGTATTTATAATTATATTGGTGTGGATTGGTATTTATTAATTATGTTGGTGTGGATTGGTATTTATAATTATATTTGTGTTGATTGGTATTTATTAATTATATTTTTGTGGATTGGTATTTATTAATTATGTTGGTGTGGATTGGTATTTATAATTATATTTGTGTGGATTGGTATTTATTAATTATATTTGTGTGGATTGGTATTTATAATTATATTGGTGTGGATTGGTATTTATTAATTATGTTGGTGTTGATTGGTATTTATTAATTATATTTGTGTGGATTGGTATTTATTAATTATGTTGGTGTGGATTGGTATTTATAATTATGTTGGTGTGGATTGGTATTTATTAATTATGTTGGTGTTGATTGGTATTTATTAATTATATTTGTGTGGATTGGTATTTATAATTATGTTGGTGTGGATTGGTATTTATTAATTATATTTGTGTTGACTGGTATTTATTAATTATGTTGGTGTTGATTGGTATTTATTAATTATATTTGTGTTGATTGGTATTTATTAATTATATTTGTGTGGCTAGGTATTTATAATTATGTTGGTGTGGATTGGTATTTATTAATTGTATTTGTGTTGATTGGTATTTATTAATTATATTTGTGTGGATTGGTATTTATAATTATATTGGTGTTGATTGGTATTTATTAATTATATTTGTGTGGATTGGTATTTATAATTATGCTGGTGTGGATTGGTATTTATTAATTGTGTTGGTGTGGATTGGTACTTATAATTATGTTGGTGTGGATTGGTATTTATTAATTATGTTGGTGTTGACTGGTATTTATTAATTATATTTGTGTGGATTTGTATTTATTAATTATGTTGGTGTTGATTGGTATTTATTAATTATATTTGTGTGGATTGGTATTTATAATTATATTTGTGTGGATTGGTATGTATTAATTATGTTGGTGTTGATTGGTATTTATTAATTATATTTGTGTTGATTGGTATTTATAATTATATTTGTGTGGATTGGTATTTATAATTATGTTGGTGTGGATTGGTATTTATTAATTATGTTGGTGTTGATTGGTATTTATTAATTATATTTGTGTGGATTGGTATTTATTAATTATGTTGGTGTGGATTGGTATTTATTAATTATATTTGTGTGAATTGGTACTTATAATAATTTTGGTGTGGACTGGTATTTATTAATTATATTTGTGTGGATTGGTATTTATAATTATGTTGGTGTGGATTGGTATTTATTAATTATGTTGTTGTGGATTGGTATTTATAATTATATTTGTGTGGATTGGTATTTATAATTATGTTGGTGTGGATTGGTATTTATAATTATATTTGTGTGGATTGGTATTTATAATTATGTTGGTGTGGATTGGTATTTATAATTATATTTGTGTGGATTGGTATTTATAATTATGTTGGTGTGGATAGGTATTTATTAATTATATTTGTGTTGATTGGTATTTATAATTATATTTGTGTGGATTGGTATTTATAATTATGTTGGTGTGGATTGGTATTTATTAATTATGTTGGTGTTGATTGGTATTTATTAATTATATTTGTGTGGATTGGTATTTATTAATTATGTTGGTGTGGATTGGTATTTATTAATTATATTTGTCTGAATTGGTATTTATAGTTATGTTGGTGTGGACTGGTATTTATTAATTATATTTGTGTGGATTGGTATTTATAATTATGTTGGTGTGGATTGGTATTTATTAATTATGTTGTTGTGGATTGGTATTTATAATTATATTTGTGTGGATTGGTATTTATAATTATGTTGGTGTGGATTGGTATTTATAATTATATTTGTGTGGATTGGTATTTATAATTATGTAGGTGTGGATTGGTATTTATACTTATATTTGTGTTGATTGGTATTTATTAATTATATTTGTGTGGATTGGTATTTATTAATTATGTTGGTGTGGATTGGTATTTATTAATTATATTTGTGTTGATTGGTATTTATTAATTATGTTGGTGTTGATTGGTATTTATTAATTATATTTGTGTTGATTGGTATTTATTAATTATGTTGGTGTGGATTGGTATTTATTAATTATATTTGTGTGGATTGGTATTTATTAATTATGTTGGTGTGGATTGGTATTTATAATTATATTTGTGTGGATTGGTATTTATAATTATATTGGTGTGGATTGGTATTTATTAATTATGTTGGTGTGGATTGGTATTTATAATTATATTTGTGTTGATTGGTATTTATTAATTATATTTTTGTGGATTGGAATTTATTAATTATGTTGGTGTGGATTGGTATTTATAATTATATTTGTGTTGATTGGTATTTATTAATTATATTTGTGTGGATTGGTATTTATAATTATGTTGGTGTGGACTGGTATTTATTAATTATATTTGTGTGGATTGGTATTTATAATTATGTTGGTGTGGATTGGTATTTATTAATTATATTTGTGTGTATTGGTATTTATAATTATGTTGGTGTGGACTGGTATTTATTAATTATATTTGTGTGGATTGGTATTTATAATTATGTTGGTGTGGATTGGTATTTATTAATTATGTTGGTGTTGACTGGTATTTATTAATTATATTTGTGTGGATTTGTATTTATTAATTATGTTGGTGTTGATTGGTATTTATTAATTATATTTGTGTGGATTGGTATTTATAATTATATTTGTGTGGATTGGTATTTATTAATTATGTTGGTGTTGATTGGTATTTATTAATTATATTTTTGTGGATTGGTATTTATAATTATGTTGGTGTGGATAGGTATTTATTAATTATATTTGTGTTGATTGGTATTTATAATTATATTTGTGTGGATTGGTATTTATAATTATGTTGGTGTGGATTGGTATTTATTAATTATGTTGGTGTTGATTGGTATTTATTAATTATATTTGTGTGGATTGGTATTTATTAATTATGTTGGTGTGGATTGGTATTTATTAATTATATTTGTGTGAATTGGTATTTATAATTATGTTGGTGTGGATTGGTATTTATTAATTATGTTGGTGTTGATTGGTATTTATTAATTATATTTGTGTGGATTGGTATTTATAATTATGTTGGTGTGGATTGGTATTTATTAATTATATTTGTGTTGACTGGTATTTATTAATTATGTTGGTGTTGATTGGTATTTATTAATTATATTTGTGTTGATTGGTATTTATTAATTATATTTGTGTGGCTAGGTATTTATAATTATGTTGGTGTGGATTGGTATTTATTAATTGTATTTGTGTTGATTGGTATTTATTAATTATATTTGTGTGGATTGGTATTTATAATTATATTGGTGTTGATTGGTATTTATTAATTATATTTGTGTGGATTGGTATTTATAATTATGCTGGTGTGGATTGGTATTTATTAATTGTGTTGGTGTGGATTGGTACTTATAATTATGTTGGTGTGGATTGGTATTTATTAATTATGTTGGTGTTGACTGGTATTTATTAATTATATTTGTGTGGATTTGTATTTATTAATTATGTTGGTGTGGATTGGTATTTATTAATTATATTTGTCTGAATTGGTATTTATAATTATGTTGGTGTGGACTGGTATTTATTAATTATATTTGTGTGGATTGGTATTTATAATTATGTTGGTGTGGATTGGTATTTATTAATTATGTTGTTGTGGATTGGTATTTATAATTATATTTGTGTGGATTGGTATTTATAATTATGTTGGTGTGGATTGGTATTTATAATTATATTTGTGTGGATTGGTATTTATAATTATGTTGGTGTGGATTGGTATTTATACTTATATTTGTGTTGATTGGTATTTATTAATTATATTTGTGTGGATTGGTATTTATTAATTATGTTGGTGTGGATTGGTATTTATTAATTATATTTGTGTTGATTGGTATTTATTAATTATGTTGGTGTTGATTGGTATTTATTAATTATATTTGTATTGATTGGTATTTATTAATTATGTTGGTGTGGATTGGTATTTATTAATTATATTTGTGTGGATTGGTATTTATTAATTATGTTGGTGTGGATTGGTATTTATAATTATATTTGTGTGGATTGGTATTTATAATTATATTGGTGTGGATTGGTATTTATTAATTATGTTGGTGTGGATTGGTATTTATAATTATATTTGTGTTGATTGGTATTTATTAATTATATTTTTGTGGATTGGAATTTATTAATTATGTTGGTGTGGATTGGTATTTATAATTATATTTGTGTTGATTGGTATTTATTAATTATATTTGTGTGGATTGGTATTTATAATTATGTTGGTGTGGACTGGTATTTATTAATTATATTTGTGTGGATTGGTATTTATAATTATGTTGGTGTGGATTGGTATTTATTAATTATATTTGTGTGAATTGGTATTTATAATTATGTTGGTGTGGACTGGTATTTATTAATTATATTTGTGTGGATTGGTATTTATAATTATGTTGGTGTGGATTGGTATTTATTAATTATGTTGGTGTTGACTGGTATTTATTAATTATATTTGTGTGGATTTGTATTTATTAATTATGTTGGTGTTGATTGGTATTTATTAATTATATTTGTGTGGATTGGTATTTATAATTATATTTGTGTGGATTGGTATTTATTAATTATGTTGGTGTTGATTGGTATTTATTAATTATATTTTTGTGGATTGGTATTTATAATTATGTTGGTGTGGATAGGTATTTATTAATTATATTTGTGTTGATTGGTATTTATAATTATATTTGTGTGGATTGGTATTTATAATTATGTTGGTGTGGATTGGTATTTATTAATTATGTTGGTGTTGATTGGTATTTATTAATTATATTTGTGTGGATTGGTATTTATTAATTATGTTGGTGTGGATTGGTATTTATTAATTATATTTGTGTGAATTGGTATTTATAATTATGTTGGTGTGGATTGGTATTTATTAATTATGTTGGTGTTGATTGGTATTTATTAATTATATTTGTGTGGATTGGTATTTATAATTATGTTGGTGTGGATTGGTATTTATTAATTATATTTGTGTTGACTGGTATTTATTAATTATGTTGGTGTTGATTGGTATTTATTAATTATATTTGTGTTGATTGGTATTTATTAATTATATTTGTGTGGCTAGGTATTTATAATTATGTTGGTGTGGATTGGTATTTATTAATTGTATTTGTGTTGATTGGTATTTATTAATTATATTTGTGTGGATTGGTATTTATAATTATATTGGTGTTGATTGGTATTTATTAATTATATTTGTGTGGATTGGTATTTATAATTATGCTGGTGTGGATTGGTATTTATTAATTGTGTTGGTGTGGATTGGTACTTATAATTATGTTGGTGTGGATTGGTATTTATTAATTATGTTGGTGTTGACTGGTATTTATTAATTATATTTGTGTGGATTTGTATTTATTAATTATGTTGGTGTTGATTGGTATTTATTAATTATATTTGTGTGGATTGGTATTTATAATTATATTTGTGTGGATTGGTATGTATTAATTATGTTGGTGTTGATTGGTATTTATTAATTATATTTGTGTTGATTGGTATTTATAATTATATTTGTGTGGATTGGTATTTATAATTATGTTGGTGTGGATTGGTATTTATTAATTATGTTGGTGTTGATTGGTATTTATTAATTATATTTGTGTGGATTGGTATTTATTAATTATGTTGGTGTGGATTGGTATTTATTAATTATATTTGTGTGAATTGGTACTTATAATAATGTTTGTGTGGACTGGTATTTATTAATTATATTTGTGTGGATTGGTATTTATAATTATGTTGGTGTGGATTGGTATTTATTAATTATGTTGTTGTGGATTGGTATTTATAATTATATTTGTGTGGATTGGTATTTATAATTATGTTGGTGTGGATTGGTATTTATAATTATATTTGTGTGGATTGGTATTTATAATTATGTTGGTGTGGATTGGTATTTATAATTATATTTGTGTGGATTGGTATTTATAATTATGTTGGTGTGGATAGGTATTTATTAATTATATTTGTGTTGATTGGTATTTATAATTATATTTGTGTGGATTGGTATTTATAATTATGTTGGTGTGGATTGGTATTTATTAATTATGTTGGTGTTGATTGGTATTTATTAATTATATTTGTGTGGATTGGTATTTATTAATTATGTTGGTGTGGATTGGTATTTATTAATTATATTTGTCTGAATTGGTATTTATAATTATGTTGGTGTGGACTGGTATTTATTAATTATATTTGTGTGGATTGGTATTTATAATTATGTTGGTGTGGATTGGTATTTATTAATTATGTTGTTGTGGATTGGTATTTATAATTATATTTGTGTGGATTGGTATTTATAATTATGTTGGTGTGGATTGGTATTTATAATTATATTTGTGTGGATTGGTATTTATAATTATGTTGGTGTGGATTGGTATTTATACTTATATTTGTGTTGATTGGTATTTATTAATTATATTTGTGTGGATTGGTATTTATTAATTATGTTGGTGTGGATTGGTATTTATTAATTATATTTGTGTTGATTGGTATTTATTAATTATGTTGGTGTTGATTGGTATTTTTTATTATATTTGTGTTGATTGGTATTTATTAATTATGTTGGTGTGGATTGGTATTTATTAATTATATTTGTGTGGATTGGTATTTATTAATTATGTTGGTGTGGATTGGTATTTATAATTATATTTGTGTGGATTGGTATTTATAATTATATTGGTGTGGATTGGTATTTATTAATTATGTTGGTGTGGATTGGTATTTATAATTATATTTGTGTTGATTGGTATTTATTAATTATATTTTTGTGGATTGGAATTTATTAATTATGTTGGTGTGGATTGGTATTTATAATTATATTTGTGTTGATTGGTATTTATTAATTATATTTGTGTGGATTGGTATTTATAATTATGTTGGTGTGGACTGGTATTTATTAATTATATTTGTGTGGATTGGTATTTATAATTATGTTGGTGTGGATTGGTATTTATTAATTATATTTGTGTGAATTGGTATTTATAATTATGTTGGTGTGGACTGGTATTTATTAATTATATTTGTGTGGATTGGTATTTATAATTATGTTGGTGTGGATTGGTATTTATTAATTATGTTGGTGTTGACTGGTATTTATTAATTATATTTGTGTGGATTTGTATTTATTAATTATGTTGGTGTTGATTGGTATTTATTAATTATATTTGTGTGGATTGGTATTTATAATTATATTTGTGTGGATTGGTATTTATTAATTATGTTGGTGTTGATTGGTATTTATTAATTATATTTGTGTGGATTGGTATTTATAATTATGTTGGTGTGGATAGGTATTTATTAATTATATTTGTGTTGATTGGTATTTATAATTATATTTGTGTGGATTGGTATTTATAATTATGTTGGTGTGGATTGGTATTTATTAATTATGTTGGTGTTGATTGGTATTTATTAATTATATTTGTGTGGATTGGTATTTATTAATTATGTTGGTGTGGATTGGTATTTATTAATTATATTTGTGTGAATTGGTATTTATAATTATGTTGGTGTGGACTGGTATTTATTAATTATATTTGTGTGGATTGGTATTTATAATTATGTTGGTGTGGATAGGTATTTATTAATTATATTTGTGTTGATTGGTATTTATAATTATATTTGTGTGGATTGGTATTTATAATTATGTTGGTGTGGATTGGTATTTATTAATTATGTTGGTGTTGATTGGTATTTATTAATTATATTTGTGTGGATTGGTATTTATTAATTATGTTGGTGTGGATTGGTATTTATTAATTATATTTGTGTGAATTGGTATTTATAATTATGTTGGTGTGGACTGGTATTTATTAATAATATTTGTGTGGATTGGTATTTATAATTATGTTGGTGTGGATTGGTATTTATTAATTATGTTGTTGTGGATTGGTATTTATAATTATATTTGTGTGGATTGGTATTTATAATTATATTTGTGTTGATTGGTATTTATAATTATATTTGTGTGGATTGGTATTTATAATTATGTTGGTGTGGATTGGTATTTATTAATTATATTTGTGTGAATTGGTATTTATAATTATGTTGGTGTGGACTGGTATTTATTAATTATATTTGTGTGGATTGGTATTTATAATTATGTTGGTGTGGATTGGTATTTATTAATTATGTAGTTGTGGATTGGTATTTATAATTATATTTGTGTTGATTGGTATTTATTAATTATGTTGGTGTGGATTGGTATTTATTAATTATATTTGTGTGGATTGGTATTTATTAATTATGTTGGTGTGGATTGGTATTTATAATTATATTTGTGTGGATTGGTATTTATAATTATATTGGTGTGGATTGGTATTTATTAATTATGTTGGTGTGGATTGGTATTTATAATTATATTTGTGTTGATTGGTATTTATTAATTATATTTTTGTGGATTGGTATTTATTAATTATGTTGGTGTGGATTGGTATTTATAATTATATTGGTGTGGATTGGTATTTATTAATTATGTTGGTGTTGATTGGTATTTATTAATTATATTTGTGTGGATTGGTATTTATTAATTATGTTGGTGTGGATTGGTATTTATAATTATGTTGGTGTGGATTGGTATTTATTAATTATGTTGGTGTTGATTGGTATTTATTAATTATATTTGTGTGGATTGGTATTTATAATTATGTTGGTGTGGATTGGTATTTATTAATTATATTTGTGTTGACTGGTATTTATTAATTATGTTGGTGTTGATTGGTATTTATTAATTATATTTGTGTTGATTGGTATTTATTAATTATATTTGTGTGGCTAGGTATTTATAATTATGTTGGTGTGGATTGGTATTTATTAATTGTATTTGTGTTGATTGGTATTTATTAATTATATTTGTGTGGATTGGTATTTATAATTATATTGGTGTTGATTGGTATTTATTAATTATATTTGTGTGGATTGGTATTTATAATTATGCTGGTGTGGATTGGTATTTATTAATTGTGTTGGTGTGGATTGGTACTTATAATTATGTTGGTGTGGATTGGTATTTATTAATTATGTTGGTGTTGACTGGTATTTATTAATTATATTTGTGTGGATTTGTATTTATTAATTATGTTGGTGTTGATTGGTATTTATTAATTATATTTGTGTGGATTGGTATTTATAATTATATTTGTGTGGATTGGTATGTATTAATTATGTTGGTGTTGATTGGTATTTATTAATTATATTTGTGTTGATTGGTATTTATAATTATATTTGTGTGGATTGGTATTTATAATTATGTTGGTGTGGATTGGTATTTATTAATTATGTTGGTGTTGATTGGTATTTATTAATTATATTTGTGTGGATTGGTATTTATTAATTATGTTGGTGTGGATTGGTATTTATTAATTATATTTGTGTGAATTGGTACTTATAATAATGTTGGTGTGGACTGGTATTTATTAATTATATTTGTGTGGATTGGTATTTATAATTATGTTGGTGTGGATTGGTATTTATTAATTATGTTGTTGTGGATTGGTATTTATAATTATATTTGTGTGGATTGGTATTTATAATTATGTTGGTGTGGATTGGTATTTATAATTATATTTGTGTGGATTGGTATTTATAATTATGTTGGTGTGGATAGGTATTTATTAATTATATTTGTGTTGATTGGTATTTATAATTATATTTGTGTGGATTGGTATTTATAATTATGTTGGTGTGGATTGGTATTTATTAATTATGTTGGTGTTGATTGGTATTTATTAATTATATTTGTGTGGATTGGTATTTATTAATTATGTTGGTGTGGATTGGTATTTATTAATTATATTTGTCTGAATTGGTATTTATAATTATGTTGGTGTGGACTGGTATTTATTAATTATATTTGTGTGGATTGGTATTTATAATTATGTTGGTGTGGATTGGTATTTATTAATTATGTTGTTGTGGATTGGTATTTATAATTATATTTGTGTGGATTGGTATTTATAATTATGTTGGTGTGGATTGGTATTTATAATTATATTTGTGTGGATTGGTATTTATAATTATGTTGGTGTGGATTGGTATTTATACTTATATTTGTGTTGATTGGTATTTATTAATTATATTTGTGTGGATTGGTATTTATTAATTATGTTGGTGTGGATTGGTATTTATTAATTATATTTGTGTTGATTGGTATTTATTAATTATGTTGGTGTTGATTGGTATTTATTAATTATATTTGTGTTGACTGGTATTTATTAATTATGTTGGTGTGGATTGGTATTTATTAATTATATTTGTGTGGATTGGTATTTATTAATTATGTTGGTGTGGATTGGTATTTATAATTATATTTGTGTGGATTGGTATTTATAATTATATTGGTGTGGATTGGTATTTATTAATTATGTTGGTGTGGATTGGTATTTATAATTATATTTGTGTTGATTGGTATTTATTAATTATATTTTTGTGGATTGGAATTTATTAATTATGTTGGTGTGGATTGGTATTTATAATTATATTTGTGTTGATTGGTATTTATTAATTATATTTGTGTGGATTGGTATTTATAATTATATTGGTGTGGATTGGTATTTATTAATTATGTTGGTGTTGATTGGTATTTATTAATTATATTTGTGTGGATTGGTATTTATAATTATGTTGGTGTGGATTGGTATTTATTAGTTATGTTGGTGTGGATTGGTATTTATAATTATGTTGGTGTGGATTGGTATTTATTAATTATGTTGGTGTTGATTGGTATTTATTAATTATATTTGTGTGGATTGGTATTTATAATTATGTTGGTGTGGATTGGTATTTATTAATTATATTTGTGTTGATTGGTATTTATTAATTATGTTGGTGTTGATTGGTATTTATTAATTATATTTGTGTTGATTGGTATTTATTAATTATATTTGTGTGGATAGGTATTTATAATTATGTTGGTGTGGATTGGTATTTATTAATTATATTTGTGTGGATTGGTATTTATAATTATGTTGGTGTGGATTGGTATTTATTAATTATATTTGTGTTGATTGGTATTTATAATTATATTAGTGTGGATTGGTATTTATAATTATGTTGGTGTGGATTGGTATTTATTAATTATGTTGGTGTTGATTGGTATTTATAATTATGTTTGTGTTGATTGGTATTTATTAATTATATTTGTGTGGATTGGTATTTATTAATTATGTTGGTGTGGATTGGTATTTATTAATTATATTTGTGTGGATTGGTATTTATTAATTATGTTGGTGTGGATTGGTATTTATTAATTATATTTGTGTGGATTGGTATTTGTAAATATGTTGGTGTGGATTGGTATTTATTAATTATATTTGTGTGGATTGGTATTTATAATTATGTTGGTGTGGATTGGTATTTATTAATTATGTTGGTGTGGATTGGTATTTATAATTATATTTTTGTGGATTGGTATTTATAATTATGTTGGTGTGGATTGGTAATTATAATTATATTTGTGTGGATTGGTATTTCTAATTATGTTGGTGTGGATTGGTATTTATAATTATATTTGTGCTGATTGGTATTTATTAATTATATTTGTGTGGATTGGTATTTATAATTATATTTGTGTTGATTGGTATTTATAATTATATTTGTGTTGATTGGTATTTATTAATTATGTTGGTGTGGATTGGTATTTATAATTATATTTGTGTTGATTGGTATTTATTAATTATATTTGTGTGGATTCGAATTTATTAATTATATTTGTGTTGATTGGTATTTATTAATTATGTTGGTGTGGATTGGTATTTATTAATTATATTTGTGTGGATTGGTATTTATTAATTATGTTGGTGTTTCTTTTTTCTTTTGGGCCTCCTTATCTCGAGAGACAATGGATACGCGCCTGGAGGTGGTCAGTGGTTTGTGAAGCAGCGCCTGGAGTGGCTATAAAGGCCAATTCTGGAGTGACAGGCTCTTCCACAGGTGCTGCAGAGAAATTTGTTTGTTGGGGCTGTTGCACAGTTGGCTCTCCCCTTGCGCCTCTGTCTTTTTTCCTGCCAACTACTAAGTCTCTTCGACTCGCCACAATTTAGCCCTGTCTTTATGGCTGCCCGCCAGCTCTGGCGAATGCTGGCAACTGACTCCCACGACTTGTGATCAATGTCACACGATTTCATGTCGCGTTTGCAGACGTCTTTATAACGGAGACATGGACGGCCGGTGGGTCTGATACCAGTGGCGAGCTCGCTGTACAATGTGTCTTTGGGGATCCTGCCATCTTCCATGCGGCTCACATGGCCAAGCCATCTCAAGCGCCGCTGACTCAGTAGTGTGTATAAGCTGGGGATGTTGGCCGCTTCAAGGACTTCTGTGTTGGAGATATAGTCCTGCCACCTGATGCCAAGTATTCTCCGAAGGCAGCGAAGATGGAATGAATTGAGACGTCGCTCTTGGCTGGCATACGTTGTCCAGGCCTCGCTGCCGTAGAGCAAGGTACTGAGGACACAGGCCTGATACACTCGGACTTTTGTGTTCCGTGTCAGTGCGCCATTTTCCCACACTCTCTTGGCCAGTCTGGACATAGCAGTGGAAGCCTTACCCATGCGCTTGTTGATTTCTGCATCTAGAGACAGGTTACTGGTGATAGTTGAGCCTAGGTAGGTGAACTCTTGAACCACTTCCAGAGCGTGGTCGCCAATATTGATGGATGGAGCATTTCTGACATCCTGCCCCATGATGTTCGTTTTCTTGAGGCTGATGGTTAGGCCAAATTCATTGCAGGCAGACGCAAACCTGTCGATGAGACTCTGCAGGCATTCTTCAGTGTGAGATGTTAAAGCAGCATCGTCAGCAAAGAGGAGTTCTCTGATGAGGACTTTCCGTACTTTGGACTTCGCTCTTAGACGGGCAAGGTTGAACAACCTGCCCCCTGATCTTGTGTGGAGGAAAATTCCTTCTTCAGAGGATTTGAACGCATGTGAAAGCAGCAGGGAGAAGAAAATCCCAAAAAGTGTGGGTGCGAGAACACAGCCCTGTTTCACACCACTCAGGATAGGAAAGGGCTCTGATGAGGAGCCACCATGTTGAATTGTGCCTTTCATATTGTCATGGAATGAGGTGATGATACTTAGTAGCTTTGGTGGACATCCGATCTTTTCTAGTAGTCTGAAGAGACCACGTCTGCTGACGAGGTCAAAGGCTTTGGTGAGATCAATGAAAGCAATGTAGAGGGGCATCTGTTGTTCACGGCATTTCTCCTGTATCTGACGAAGGGAGAACAGCATGTCAATAGTCGATCTCTCTGCACGAAAGCCACACTGTGCCTCAGGGTAGACGCGCTCGGCCAGCTTCTGGAGCCTGTTCAGAGCGACTCGATTAATTATGTTGGTGTGGATTGGTAATTATTAATTATATATGTGCTGATTGGTATTTATTAATTATGTTGGTGTGGATTGGTATTTATTAATTATATTTGTGTGGATTGGTATTTATTAATTATATTTGTGTTGATTGGTATTTATTAATTATGTTTGTGCGGATTGCTATTTATTAATTATATTTGTGCGGATTGGTATTTATTAATTATATTTGTGTGGATTGGTATTTATTAATTATGTTGGTGTGGATTGGTATTTATTAATTATATTTGTGTTGATTGGTATTTATTAATTATATTGGTGTGGATTTGTATTTATAATTATATTGGTGTGGATTGGTATTTATTAATTATATTTGTGTGGATTGGTATTTATAAATATGTTGGTGTGGATTGGTATTTATTAATTATATTTGTGTGGATTGGTAATTATAATTATGTTGGTGTTGATTGGTATTTATTAATTATGTTGGTGTGGATTGGTATTTATAATTATATTTGTGTGGATTGGTATTTATAATTATGTTGGTGTGGATTGGTAATTATAATTATATTTGTGTGGATTGGTATTTATAATTATGTTGGTGTGGATTGGTATTTATAATTATATTTGTGTGGGTTGGTATTTATTAATTATATTTGTGTGGATTGGTATTTCTAATTATGTTGGTGTGGATTGGTATTTATAATTATATTTGTGCTGATTGGTATTTATTAATTATATTTGTGTGGATTGGTATTTATAATTATATTTGTGTTGATTGGTATTTATAATTATATTTGTGTTGATTGGTATTTATTAATTATGTTGGTGTGGATGGGTATTTATAATTATATTTGTGTTGATTGGTATTTATTAATTATATTTGTGTGGATTCGAATTTATTAATTATATTTGTGTTGATTGGTATTTATTAATTATGTTTGTGCGGATTGGTATTTATTAATTATATTTGTGCGGATTGGTATTTATTAATTATATTTGTGTTGATTGGTATTTATTAATTATGTTTGTGCGGATTGGTATTTATTCATTATATTTGTGTTGATTGGTATTTATTAATTATGTTGGTGTGGATTGGTACTTATTAATTATATTTGTGTGGTTTGGTATTTATTAATTATGTTGGTGTGGATTGGTATTTGTAATTATATTTGTGTGGATTGGTATTTATTAATTATATTTGTGTTGATTGGTATTTATTAATTATGTTTGTGCGGATTGGTATTTATAATTATATTTGTGTGGATTGGTATTTATTAATTATATTTGTGTTGATTGGTATTTATTAATTATGTTTGTGCGGATTGGTATTTATTAATTATATTTGTGTTGATTGGTATTTATTAGTTATGTTGATGTGGATTGGTAATTATTAATTATATATCTGCTGATTGGTATTTATTAATTATGTTGGTGTGGATTGGTATTTATTAATTATATTTGTGTGGATTGGTATTTATTAATTATATTTGTGTTGTTTGGTATTTATTAATTATGTTTGTGCGGATTGCTATTTATTAATTATATTTGTGCGGATTGGTATTTATTAATTATATTTGTGTGGATTGGTATTTATTAATTATGTTGGTGTGGATTGGTATTTATTAATTATATTTGTGTTGATTGGTATTTATTAATTATATTGGTGTGGATTGGTATTTATTAATTATATTTGTGTTGATTGGTATTTATTAATTATATTGGTGTGGATTGGTATTTATTAATTATGTTGGTGTTGATTGGTATTTATTAATTATATTTGTGTGGATTGGTATTTATTAATTATGTTGGTGTGGATTGTTATTTATAATTATATTGGTGTGGATTGGTATTTATTAATTATGTTGGTGTGGATTGGTATTTATAATTATATCTGTGTTGATTGGTATTTATTAATTATATTTGTGTGGATTGGTATTTATAATTATATTGGTGTGGATTGGTATTTATTAATTATGTTGGTGTTGATTGGTATTTATTAATTATATTTGTGTGGATTGGTATTTATAATTATGTTGGTGTGGATTGGTATTTATTAATTATGTTGGTGTGGATTGGTATTTATAATTATGTTGGTGTGGATTGGTATTTATTAATTATGTTGGTGTTGATTGGTATTTATTAATTATATTTGTGTGGATTGGTATTTATAATTATGTTGGTGTGGATTGGTATTTATTAATTATATTTGTGTTGATTGGTATTTATTAATTATGTTGGTGTTGATTGGTATTTATTAATTATATTTGTGTTGATTGGTATTTATTAATTATATTTGTGTGGATAGGTATTTATAATTATGTTGGTGTGGATTGGTATTTATTAATTATATTTGTGTGGATTGGTATTTATAATTATGTTGGTGTGGATTGGTATTTATTAATTATATTTGTGTTGATTGGTATTTATAATTATATTTGTGTGGATTGGTATTTATAATTATGTTGGTGTGGATTGGTATTTATTAATTATGTTGGTGTTGATTGGTATTTATAATTATATTTGTGTTGATTGGTATTTATTAATTATATTTGTGTGGATTGGCATTTATAATTATGTTGGTGTGGATTGGTATTTATTAATTATGTTGGTGTGGATTGGTATTTATTAATTATATTTGTGTGGATTGGTATTTATTAATTATGTTGGTGTGGATTGGTATTTATTAATTATATTTGTGTGGATTGGTATTTATAAATATGTTGGTGTGGATTGGTATTTATTAATTATATTTGTGTAGATTGGTATTTATAATTATGTTGGTGTGGATTGGTATTTATTAATTATGTTGGTGTGGATTGGTATTTATAATTATATTTGTGTGGATTGGTATTTATAATTATGTTGTTGTGGATTGGTAATTATAATTATATTTGTGTGGATTGGTATTTATAATTATGTTGGTGTGGATTGGTATTTATAATTATATTTGTGTGGGTTGGTATTTATTAATTATATTTGTGTGGATTGGTATTTCTAATTATGTTGGTGTGGATTGGTATTTATAATTATATTTGTGCTGATTGGTATTTATTAATTATATTTGTGTGGATTGGTATTTATAATTATATTTGTGTTGATTGGTATTTATTAATTATGTTGTTGTGGATTGGTATTTATAATTATATTTGTGTTGATTGGTATTTATTAATTATATTTGTGTGGATTCGTATTTATTAATTATATTTGTGTTGATTGGTATTTATTAATTATGTTTGTGCGGATTGGTATTTATTAATTATATTTGTGTTGATTGGTATTTATTAATTATATTTGTACGGATTGGTATTTATTAATTATATTTGTGTGGATTGGTATTCATTAATTATGTTGGTGTGGATTGGTATTTATTAATTATATTTGTGTTGATTGGTATTTATTAATTATATTGGTGTGGATTGTTATTTATAATTATATTGGTGTGGATTGGTATTTATTAATTATGTTGGTGTTGATTGGTATTTATTAATTATATTTGTGTGGATTTGTATTTATTAATTATGTTGGTGTTGATTGGTATTTATTAATTATATTTGTGTGGATTGGTATTTATAATTATATTTGTGTGGATTGGTATTTATTAATTATGTTGGTGTTGATTGGTATTTATTAATTATATTTGTGTGGATTGGTATTTATAATTATGTTGGTGTGGATTGGTATTTATTAATTATATTTGTGTTGATTGGTATTTATAATTATATTTGTGTGGATTGGTATTTATAATTATGTTGGTGTGGATTGGTATTTATTAATTATGTTGGTGTTGATTGGTATTTATTAATTATATTTGTGTGGATTGGTATTTATTAATTATATTGGTGTTGATTGGTATTTATTAATTATATTTGTGTGAATTGGTATTTATAATTATGTTGGTGTGGATTGGTATTTATTAATTATATTTGTGTGGATTGGTATTTATAATTATGTTGGTGTGGATTGGTATTTATTAATTATGTTGTTGTGGATTGGTATTTATAATTATATTTGTGTGGATTTGTATTTATAATTATGTTGGTGTGGATTGGTATTTATAATTATATTTGTGTTGATTGGTATTTATAATTATGTTGGTGTGGATTGGTATTTATAATTATATTTGTGTGGATTGGTATTTATTAATTATATTTGTGTGGATTGGTATTTATAATTATGTTGGTGTGGATTGGTATATATAATTATATTTGTGTTGATTGGTATTTATGCTTATATTTGTGTTGATTGGTATTTATTAATTATATTTGTGTGGATTGGTATTTATTAATTATGTTGGTGTGGATTGGTATTTATTAATTATATTTGTGATGATTGGTATTTATTAATTATGTTGGTGTTGATTGGTATTTATTAATTATATTTGTGTTGATTGGTATTTATTAATTATGTTGGTGTGGATTGGTATTTATTAGTTATATTTGTGTGGATTGGTATTTATTAATTATGTTGGTGTGGATTGGTATTTATAATTATATTGGTGTGGATTGATATTTATTAATTATGTTGGTGTGGATTGGTATTTATAATTATATTTGTGTTGATTGGTATTTATTAATTATATTTGTGTGGATTTGTATTTATTAATTATGTTGGTGTTGATTGGTATTTATTAATTATATTTGTGTGGATTGGTATTTATAATTATATTTGTGTGGATTGGTATTTATTAATTATGTTGGTGTTGATTGGTATTTATTAATTATATTTGTGTGGATTGGTATTTATAATTATGTTGGTGTGGATTGGTATTTATTAATTATATTTGTGTTGATTGGTATTTATAATTATATTTGTGTGGATTGGTATTTATAATTATGTTGGTGTGGATTGGTATTTATTAATTATGTTGGTGTTGATTGGTATTTATTAATTATATTGGTGTGGATTGGTATTTATTAATTATATTTGTGTGAATTGGTATTTATAATTATGTTGGTGTGGATTGGTATTTATTAATTATATTTGTGTGGATTGGTATTTATAATTATGTTGGTGTGGATTGGTATTTATTAATTATGTTGTTGTGGATTGGTATTTATAATTATATTTGTGTGGATTGGTATTTATAATTATGTTGGTGTGGATTGGTATTTATAATTATATTTGTGTGGATTGGTATTTATAATTATGTTGGTGTGGATTGGTATTTATAATTATATTTGTGTGGATTGGTATTTATTAATTATATTTGTGTGGATTGGTATTTATAATTATGTTGGTGTGGATTGGTATTTATAATTATATTTGTGTTGATTGGTATTTATACTTATATTTGTGTTGATTGGTATTTATTAATTATATTTGTTTGGATTGGTATTTATTAATTATGTTGGTGTGGATTGGTATTTATTAATTATATTTGTGTTGATTGGTATTTATTAATTATGTTGGTGTTGATTGGTATTTATTAATTATATTTGTGTTGATTGGTATTTATTAATTATGTTGGTGTGGATTGGTATTTATTAATTATATTTGTGTGGATTGGTATTTATTAATTATGTTGGTGTGGATTGGTATTTATAATTATATTGGTGTGGATTGGTATTTATTAATTATGTTGGTGTGGATTGGTATTTATAATTATATTTGTGTTGATTGGTATTTATTAATTATGTTTGTGTGGATTGGTATTTATTAATTATGTTGGTGTGGATTGGTATATATTAATTATATTTGTGTTGATTGGTATTTATTAATTATGTTGGTGTGGATTGGTATTTATAATTATATTGGTGTGGATTGCTATTTGTTAATTATGTTGGTGTTGATTGGTATTTATTAATTATATTTGTGTGGATTGGTATTTATTAATTATGTTGGTGTGGATTGGTATTTATAATTATGTTGGTGTGGATTGGTATTTATTAATTATGTTGGTGTTGACTGGTATTTATTAATTATATTTGTGTGGATTGGTATTTATAATTATATTTGTGTGGATTGGTATTTATAATTATATTGGTGTTGATTGGTATTTATTAATTATATTTGTGTGGATTGGTATTTATAATTATGTTGGTGTGGATTGGTATTTATTAATTATATTTGTGTGGATTGGTATTTATAATTATGTTGGTGTTGATTGGTATTTATTAATTATATTTGTGTGGATTGGTATTTATAATTATGTTGGTGTGGATTGGCATTTATTAATTATGTTGGTGTGGATTGGTATTTATAATTATGTTGGTGTGGATTGGTATTTATTAATTATGTTGGTGTTGACTGGTATTTATTAATTATATTTGTGTGGATTTGTATTTGTTAATTATGTTGGTGTTGATTGGTATTTATTAATTATATTTGTGTGGATTGGTATTTATAATTATATTTGTGTGGATTGGTATTTATTAATTATGTTGGTGTTGATTGGTATTTATTAATTATATTTGTGTGGATTGGTATTTATAATTATGTTGGTGTGGATAGGTATTTATTAATTATATTTGTGTTGATTGGTATTTATAATTATATTTGTGTGGATTGGTATTGATAATTATGTTGGTGTGGATTGGTATTTATTAATTATGTTGGTGTTGATTGGTATTTATTAATTATATTTGTTTGGATTGGTATTTATTAATTATGTTGGTGTGGATTGGTATTTATTAATTATATTTGTGTGAATTGGTATTTATAATTATGTTGGTGTGGATTGGTATTTATTAATTATATTTGTGTGGATTGGTATTTATAATTATGTTGGTGTGGATTGGTATTTATTAATTATGTTGTTGTGGATTGGTATTTATAATTATATTTGTGTGGATTGGTATTTATAATTATGTTGGTGTGGATTGGTATTTATAATTATATTTGTGTGGATTGGTATTTATAATTATGTTGGTGTGGATTGGTATTTATAATTATATTTGTGTGGATTGGTATTTATTAATTATATTTGTGTGGATTGGTATTTATAATTATGTTGGTGTGGATTGGTATTTATAATTATATTTGTGTTGATTGGTATTTATACTTATATTTGTGTTGATTGGTATTTATTAATTATATTTGTGTGGATTGGTATTTATTAATTATGTTGGTGTGGATTGGTATTTATTAATTATATTTGTGTTGATTGGTATTTATTAATTATGTTGGTGTTGATTGGTATTTATTAATTATATTTGTGTTGATTGGTATTTATTAATTATGTTGGTGTGGATTGGTATTTATTAATTATGTTGGTGTGGATTGGTATTTATAATTATATTTGTGTGGATTGGTATTTATAATTATATTGGTGTGGATTGGTATTTATTAATTATGTTGGTGTGGATTGGTATTTATAATTATATTTGTGTTGATTGGTATTTATTAATTATATTTGTGTGGATTGGTATTTATTAATTATGTTGGTGTGGATTGGTATTTATAATTATATTTGTGTTGATTGGTATTTATTAATTATGTTGGTGTGGATTGGTATTTATAATTCTATTTGTGTGGATTGGTATTTATTAATTATGTTGGTGTTGATTGGTATTTATTAATTATATTTGTGTGGATTGGTATTTATAATTATGTTGGTGTGGATAGGTATTTATTAATTATATTTGTGTTGATTGGTATTTATAATTATATTTGTGTGGATTGGTATTTATAATTATGTTGGTGTGGATTGGTATTTATTAATTATGTTGGTGTTGATTGGTATTTATTAATTATATTTGTTTGGATTGGTATTTATTAATTATGTTGGTGTGGATTGGTATTTATTAATTATATTTGTGTGAATTGGTATTTATAATTATGTTGGTGTGGATTGGTATTTATTAATTATATTTGTGTGGATTGGTATTTATAATTATGTTGGTGTGGATTTGTATTTATTAATTATGTTGTTGTGGATTGGTATTTATAATTATATTTGTGTGGATTGGTATTTATAATTATGTTGGTGTGGATTGGTATTTATAATTATATTTGTGTGGATTGGTATTTATAATTATGTTGGTGTGGATTGGTATTTATAATTATATTTGTGTGGATTGGTATTTTAGATTTTAGATTAGTTTTTTTTTTTTTAGATTAGAGATACAGCACTGAAACAGGGCCTTCGGCCCACCGAGTCTGTGCCGAACATCAACCACCCATTTATACTAATCCTACACTAATCCAATATTCTCAACAAACATCCCCACCTGTCCCTATATTTCCCTACCACCTACCTATACTGGTGACAATTTATAATGGCCAATTTACCTATCAACCTGCAAGTCTTTTGGCTTGTGGGAGGAAACCGGAGCACCCGGAGAAAACCCACGCAGACACAGGGAGAACTTGCAAACTCCACACAGGCAGTACCCAGAATCGAACCCAGGTCCATGGAGCTGTGAGGCTGCAGTGCTAACCACTGCACCACTGTGCCGCCCTATTTATTAATTATATTTGTGTGGATTGGTATTTATAATTATGTTGGTGTGGATTGGTATTTATAATTATATTTGTGTTGATTGGTATTTATACTTATATTTGTGTTGATTGGTATTTATTAATTATATTTGTGTGGATTGGTATTTATTAATTATGTTGGTGTGGATTGGTATTTATTAATTATATTTGTGTTGATTGGTATTTATTAATTATGTTGGTGTTGATTGGTATTTATTAATTATATTTGTGTTGATTGGTATTTATTAATTATGTTGGTGTGGATTGGTATTTATTAATTATATTTGTGTGGATTGGTATTTATTAATTATGTTGGTGTGGATTGGTATTTATAATTATATTTGTGTGGATTGGTATTTATAATTATATTGGTGTGGATTGGTATTTATTAATTATGTTGGTGTGGATTGGTATTTATAATTATATTTGTGTTGATTGGTATTTATTAATTATATTTGTGTGGATTGGTATTTATTAATTATGTTGGTGTGGATTGGTATTTATAATTATATTTGTGTTGATTGGTATTTATTAATTATGTTGGTGTGGATTGGTATTTATTAATTATATTTGTGTGGATTGGTATTTATAATTATGTTGGTGTGGATTGGTGTTTATTAATTATATTTGTTTTGATTGGTATTTATAATTATATTTGTGTGGATTGGTATTTATAATTATGTTGGTGTGGATTGGTATTTATTAATTATGTTGGTGTTGATTGGTATTTATAATTATATTTGTGTGGATTGGTATTTATAATTATGTTGGTGTGGATTGGTATTTATAATTATATTTGTGTTGATTGGTATTTATTAATTATATTTGTGTGGATTGGTATTTATAATTATATTTGTGTTGATTGGTATTTATTAATTATGTTGGTGTGGATTGGTATTTATAATTATATTTGTGTTGATTGGTATTTATTAATTATATTTGTGTGGATTGGTATTTGTTAATTATGTTGGTGTGGATTGGTATTTATTAATTATATTTGTGTTGATTGGTATTTATTAATTATGTTGGTGTTGATTGGTATTTATTAATTATATTTGTGTTGATTGGTATTTATTAATTATGTTGGTGTGGATTGGTATTTATTAATTATATTTGTGTGGATTGGTATTTATTAATTATGTTGGTGTGGATTGGTATTTATAATTATATTTGTGTGGATTGGTATTTATAATTATATTTGTGTTGATTGGTATTTATTAATTATATTTGTGTGGATTGGTATTTATTAATTATGTTGGTGTGGATTGGTATTTATAATTATATTTGTGTTGATTGGTATTTATTAATTGTGTTGGTGTGGATTGGTATTTATTAATTATATTTGTGTTGATTAGTATTTATTAATTATGTTGGTGTGGATTGGTACTTATTAATTATATTTGTGTGGCTTGGTATTTATTAATTATGTTGGTGTGGATTGGTATTTATAATTATACTTGTGTGGATTGGTATTTATTAATTATATTTGTGTTGATTGGTATTTATTAATTATGTTTGTGCTGATTGGTATTAATTAATTATATTTGTGTTGATTGGTATTTATTAATTATGTTGGTGTGGATTGGTACTTATTAATTATATTTGTGTGGTTTGGTATTTATTAAATATGTTGGTGTGGATTGGTATTTATAATTATATTTGTGTGGATTGGTATTTATTAATTATAGTTGTGTTGATTGGTATTTATTAATTATGTTTGTGCGGATTGGTATTTATAATTATATTTGTGTGGATTAGTATTTATTAATTATATTTGTGTTGATTGGTATTTATTAATTATGTTCGTGCGGATTGGTATTTATTAATTATATTTGTGTTGATTGATATTTATTAATTATGTTGGTGTGGATTGGTACTTATTAATTATATTTGTGTGGTTTGGTATTTATTAATTATGTTGGTGTGGATTGGTATTTATTAATTATATTTGTGTTGATTGGTATTTATTAATTATATTTGTGTGGTTTGGTATTTATTAATTATATTTGTGTTGATTGGTATTTATTAATTATGTTTGTGCGGATTGGTATTTATTAATTATATTTGTGTGGATTGGTATTTATTAATTATGTTGGTGTGGATTGGTATTTATAATTATATTGGTGTGGATTGGTATTTATTAATTATATTTGTGTTGATTGGTATTTATTAATTATGTTGGTGTGGATTGGTATTTATAATTATATTGGTGTGGATTGGTATTTATTAATTATATTTGTGTTGATTGGTATTTATTAATTATATTTGTGTGGATTGGTATTTATTAATTATATTTGTGTTGATTGGTATTTATTAATTATGTTTGTGCGGATTGGTATTTATTAATTATATTTGTGTGGATTGGTATTTATTAATTATGTTGGTGTGGATTGGTATTTATAATTATATTGGTGTGGATTGGTATTTATTAATTATATTTGTGTTGATTGGTATTTATTAATTATATTGGTGTGGATTGGTATTTATTAATTATATCGGTGTTGATTGGTATTTATTAATTATATTGGTGCGGATTGGTATTTATTAATTATATTTGTGTCGATTGGTATTTATTAATTTTATTGGTGTGGATTGGTATTTATAATTATATTGGTGTGGATTGGTATTTATTAATTATATTTGTGTTGATTGGTATTTATTAATTATATTGGTGTGGATTGGTATTTATTAATTATGTTGGTGTTGATTGGTATTTATAATTAGATTGGTGTGGATTGGTATTTATTAATTATGTTGGTGTGGATTGGTATTTATAATTATATTTGTGTTGATTGGTATTTATTAATTATATTTCTGTGGATTGGTATTTATAATTATATTGGTGTGGATTGGTATTTATTAATTATGTTGGTGTTGATTGGTATTTATTAATTATATTTGTGTGGATTGGTATTTATAATTATGTTGGTGTGGATTGGTATTTATTAATTATGTTGGTGTGGATTGGTATTTATAATTATGTTGGTGTGGATTGGTATTTATTAATTATATTTGTGTGGATTGGTATTTATAATTATGTTGGTGTGGATTGGTATTTATTAATTATATTTGTGTTGATTGGTATTTACTAATTATGTTGGTGTTGATTGGTATTTATTAATTATATTTGTGTTGATTGGTATTTATTAATTATATTTGTGTGGATAGGTATTTATAATTATGTTGGTGTGGATTGGTATTTATTAATTATATTTGTGTGGATTGGTATTTATAATTATGTTGGTGTGGATTGTTATTTATTAATTATATTTGTGTTGATTGGTATTTATAATTATATTTGTGTGGATTGGTATTTATAATTATGTTGGTGTGGATTGGTATTTATTAATTATGTTGGTGTTGATTGGTATTTATAATTATATTTGTGTTGATTGGTATTTATTAATTATATTTGTGTGGATTGGTATTTATAATTATGTTGGTGTGGATTGGTATTTATTAATTATGTTGGTGTGGATTGGTATTTATTAATTATATTTGTGTGGATTGGTATTTATTAATTATGTTGGTGTGGATTGGTATTTATTAATTATATTTGTGTGGATTGGTATTTATAAATATGTTGGTGTGGATTGGTATTTTTTAATTATATTTGTGTGGATTGGTATTTATAATTATGTTGGTGTGGATTGGTATTTATTAATTATGTTGGTGTGGATTGGTATTTATAATTATATTGGTGTGGATTGGTATTTATTAATTATATTTGTGTTGATTGGTATTTATTAATTATGTTGGTGTGGATTGGTATTTATAATTATATTGGTGTGGATTGGTATTTATTAATTATATTTGTGTTGATTGGTATTTATTAATTATATTTGTGTGGATTGGTATTTATTAATTATATTTGTGTTGATTGGTATTTATTAATTATGTTTGTGCGGATTGGTATTTATTAATTATATTTGTGTGGATTGGTATTTATTAATTATGTTGGTGTGGATTGGTATTTATAATTATATTGGTGTGGATTGGTATTTATTAATTATATTTGTGTTGATTGGTATTTATTAATTATATTGGTGTGGATTGGTATTTATTAATTATATCGGTGTTGATTGGTATTTATTAATTATATTGGTGCGGATTGGTATTTATTAATTATATTTGTGTCGATTGGTATTTATTAATTTTATTGGTGTGGATTGGTATTTATAATTATATTGGTGTGGATTGGTATTTATTAATTATATTTGTGTTGATTGGTATTTATTAATTATATTGGTGTGGATTGGTATTTATTAATTATGTTGGTGTTGATTGGTATTTATAATTAGATTGGTGTGGATTGGTATTTATTAATTATGTTGGTGTGGATTGGTATTTATAATTATATTTGTGTTGATTGGTATTTATTAATTATATTTGTGTGGATTGGTATTTATAATTATATTGGTGTGGATTGGTATTTATTAATTATGTTGGTGTTGATTGGTATTTATTAATTATATTTGTGTGGATTGGTATTTATAATTATGTTGGTGTGGATTGGTATTTATTAATTATGTTGGTGTGGATTGGTATTTATAATTATGTTGGTGTGGATTGGTATTTATTAATTATATTTGTGTGGATTGGTATTTATAATTATGTTGGTGTGGATTGGTATTTATTAATTATATTTGTGTTGATTGGTATTTACTAATTATGTTGGTGTTGATTGGTATTTATTAATTATATTTGTGTTGATTGGTATTTATTAATTATATTTGTGTGGATAGGTATTTATAATTATGTTGGTGTGGATTGGTATTTATTAATTATATTTGTGTGGATTGGTATTTATAATTATGTTGGTGTGGATTGTTATTTATTAATTATATTTGTGTTGATTGGTATTTATAATTATATTTGTGTGGATTGGTATTTATAATTATGTTGGTGTGGATTGGTATTTATTAATTATGTTGGTGTTGATTGGTATTTATAATTATATTTGTGTTGATTGGTATTTATTAATTATATTTGTGTGGATTGGTATTTATAATTATGTTGGTGTGGATTGGTATTTATTAATTATGTTGGTGTGGATTGGTATTTATTAATTATATTTGTGTGGATTGGTATTTATTAATTATGTTGGTGTGGATTGGTATTTATTAATTATATTTGTGTGGATTGGTATTTATAAATATGTTGGTGTGGATTGGTATTTTTTAATTATATTTGTGTGGATTGGTATTTATAATTATGTTGGTGTGGATTGGTATTTATTAATTATGTTGGTGTGGATTGGTATTTATAATTATATTTGTGTGGATTGGTATTTATAATTATGTTGGTGTGGATTGGTAATTATAATTATATTTGTGTGGATTGGTATTTATAATTATGTTGGTGTGGATTGGTATTTAGATTTATATTTGTGTGGGTTGGTATTTATTAATTATATTTGTGTGGATTGGTATTTCTAATTATGTTGGTGTGGATTGGTATTTATAATTATATTTGTGTTGATTGGTATTTATTAATTATATTTGTGTGGATTGGTATTTATTAATTATGTTGGTGTGGATTGGTATTTATAATTATATTTCTGTTGATTGGTATTTATTAATTGTGTTGGTGTGGATTGGTATTTATTAATTATATTTGTGTTGATTAGTATTTATTAATTATGTTGGTGTGGATTGGTACTTATTAATTATATTTGTGTGGTTTGGTATTTATTAATTATGTTGGTGTGGATTGGTATTTATAATTATATTTGTGTGGATTGGTATTTATTAATTATATTTGTGTTGATTGGTATTTATTAATTATGTTTCTGCTGATTGGTATTTATTAATTATATTTGTGTTGATTAGTATTTATTAATTATGTTGGTGTGGATTGGTACTTATTAATTATATTTGTGTGGATTGGTATTTATTAATTATATTTGTGTTGATTGGTATTTATTAATTATGTTTGTGCGGATTGGTATTTATAATTATATTTGTGTGGATTGGTATTTACTAATTATATTTGTGTTGATTGGTATTTATTAATTATGTTTGTGCGGATTGGTATTTATTAATTCTTTTTGTGTTGATTGGTATTTATTAATTATGTTGGTGTGGATTGGTACTTATTAATTATATGTGTGTGGTTTGGTATTTATTAATTATGTTGGTGTGGATTGGTATTTATTAATTATATTTGTGTTGATTGGTATTTATTAATTATATTTGTGTGGATTGGTATTTATTAATTATATTTGTGTTGATTGGTATTTATTAATTATGTTTGTGCGGATTGGTATTTATTAATTATATTTGTGTGGATTGGTATTTATTAATTATGTTGGTGTGGATTGGTATTTATTAATTATATTTGTGTCGATTGGTATTTATTAATTTTATTGGTGTGGATTGGTATTTATAATTATATTGGTGTGGATTGGTATTTATTAATTATATTTGTGTTGATTGGTATTTATTAATTATATTGGTGTGAATTGGTATTTATTAATTATGTTGGTGTTGATTGGTATTTATAATTATATTGGTGTGGATTGGTATTTATTAATTATGTTGGTGTGGATTGGTATTTATAATTATATTTGTGTTGATTGGTAATTATTAATTATATTTGTGTGGATTGGTATTTATAATTATATTGGTGTGGATTGGTATTTATTAATTATGTTGGTGTTGATTGGTATTTATTAATTATATTTGTGTGGATTGGTATTTATAATTATGTTGGTGTGGATTGGTATTTATTAATTATGTTGGTGTGGATTGGTATTTATAATTATGTTGGTGTGGATTGGTATTTATTAATTATGTTGGTGTTGATTGGTATTTATTAATTATATTTGTGTGGATTGGTATTTATAATTATGTTGGTGTGGATTGGTATTTATTAATTATATTTGTGTTGATTGGTATTTATTAATTATGTTGGTGTTGATTGGTATTTATTAATTATATTTGTGTTGATTGGTATTTATTAATTATATTTGTGTGGATAGGTATTTATAATTATGTTGGTGTGGATTGGTATTTATTAATTATATTTGTGTGGATTGGTATTTATAATTATGTTGGTGTGGATTGTTAGTTATTAATTATATTTGTGTTGATTAATATTTATAATTATATTTGTGTGGATTGGTATTTATAATTATGTTGGTGTGGATTGGTATTTATTAATTATGTTGGTGTTGATTGGTATTTATAATTATATTTGTGTTGATTGTTAGCTATTAATTATATTTGTGTGGATTGGTATTTATAATTATGTTGGTGTGGATTGGTATTTATTAATTATGTTGGTGTGGATTGGTATTTATTAATTATATTTGTGTGGATTGGTATTTATTAATTATGTTGGTGTGGATTGGTATTTATTAATTATATTTGTGTGGATTGGTATTTATAAATATGTTGGTGTGGATTGGTATTTTTTAATTATATTTGTGTGGATTGGTATTTATAATTATGTTGGTGTGGATTGGTATTTATTAATTATGTTGGTGTGGATTGGTATTTATAATTATATTTGTGTGGATTGGTATTTATAATTATGTTGGTGTGGATTGGTAATTATAATTATATTTGTGTGGATTGGTATTTATAATTATGTTGGTGTGGATTGGTATTTATAATTATATTTGTGTGGGTTGGTATTTATTAATTATATTTGTGTGGATTGGTATTTCTAATTATGTTGGTGTGGATTGGTATTTATAATTATATTTGTGCTGATTGGTATTTATTAATTATATTTGTGTGGATTGGTATTTATAATTATATTTGTGTTGATTGGTATTTATAATTATATTTGTGTTGATTGGTATTTATTAATTATGTTGGTGTGGATTGGTATTTATAATTATATTTGTGTTGATTGGTATTTATTAATTATATTTGTGTGGATTCGTATTTATTAATTATATTTGTGTTGATAGGTATTTATTAATTATGTTTGTGCGGATTGGTATTTATTAATTATATTTGTGCGGATTGGTATTTATTAATTATATTTGTGTGGATTGGTATTTATTAATTATGTTGGTGTGGATTGGTATTTATTAATTATATTTGTGTTGATTGGTATTTATTAATTATATTGGTGTGGATTGTTATTTATAATTATATTGGTGTGGATTGGTATTTATTAATTATATTTGTGTTGATTGGTATTTATTAATTATATTTGTGTGGATTGGTATTTATTAATTGTGTTGGTGTGGATTGGTATTTATTAATTATATTTGTGTTGATTAGTATTTATTAATTATGTTGGTGTGGATTGGTACTTATTAATTATATTTGTGTGGTTTGGTATTTATTAATTATGTTGGTGTGGATTGGTATTTATTAATTATATTTGTGTGGATTGGTATTTATTAATTATATTTGTGTTGATTGGTATTTATTAATTATGTTTGTGCGGATTGGTATTTATAATTATATTTGTGTGGATTGGTATTTATTAATTATATTCGTGTTGATTGGTATTTATTAATTATGTTGGTGTGGATTGGTATTTATAATTATATTTGTGTGGATTGGTATTTATAATTATGTTGGTGTGGATTGGTGTTTATAATTATATTTGTGTGGATTGGTATTTATTAATTATATTTGTGTGGATTGGTATTTATAATTATGTTGGTGTGGATTGGTATTTATAATTATATTTGTGTTGATTGGTATTTATTAATTATATTTGAGTGGATTGGAATTTATTAATTATGTTGGTGTGGATTGGTATTTATTAATTATATTTGTGTGGATTGGTATTTATTAATTATGTTGGTGTTGATTGGTATTTATTAATTATATTTGTGTTGATTGGTATTTATTAATTATGTTGGTGTGGATTGGTATTTATTAATTATATTTGTGTGGATTGGTATTTATTAATTATGTTGGTGTGGATTGGTATTTATAATTATATTGGTGTGGATTGGTATTTATTAATTATGTTGGTGTGGATTGGTATTTATAATTATATTTGTGTTGATTGGTATTTATTAATTATATTTGTGTGGATTGGTATTTATTAATTATGTTGGTGTGGATTGGTATTTATTAATTATATTTGTGTTGATTGGTATTTATTAATTATATTGGTGTGGATTGGTATTTATAATTATATTGGTGTGGATTGCTATTTGTTAATTATGTTGGTGTTGATTGGTATTTATTAATTAAATTTGTGTGGATTGGTATTTATAATTATGTTGGTGTGGATTGGTATTTATTAATTATGTTGGTGTGGATTGGTATTTATAATTATGTTGGTGTGGATTGGTATTTATTAATTATGTTGGTGTTGACTGGTATTTATTAATTATATTTGTGTGGATTTGTATTTATTAATTATATTTGTGTTGATTGGTATTTATAATTATATTTGTGTGGATTGGTATTTATAATTATATTGGTGTTGATTGGTATTTATTAATTATATTTGTGTGGATTGGTATTTATAATTATGTTGGTGTGGATTGGTATTTATTAATTATATTTGTGTTGATTGGTATTTATTAATTATATTTGTGTGGATTGGTATTTATAATTATATTGGTGTTGATTGGTATTTATTAATTATATTTGTGTGGATTGGTATTTATAATTATGTTGGTGTGGAGTGGTATTTATTAATTATGTTGGTGTGGATTGGTATTTATAATTATGTTGGTGTGGATTGGTATTTATTAATTATGTTGGTGTTGACTGGTATTTATTAATTATATTTGTGTGGATTTGTATTTATTAATTATGTTGGTGTTGATTGGTATTTATTAATTATATTTGTGTGGATTGGTATTTATAAATATATTTGTGTGGATTGGTATTTATTAATTATGTTGGTGTTGATTGGTATTTATTAATTATATTTGTGTGGATTGGTATTTATAATTATGTTGGTGTGGATAGGTATTTATTAATTATATTTGTGTTGATTGCTATTTATAATTATATTTGTGTGGATTGGTATTTATAATTATGTTGGTGTGGATTGGTATTTATTAATTATGTTGGTGTTGATTGGTATTTATTAATTATATTTGTTTGGATTGGTATTTATTAATTATGTTGGTGTGGATTGGTATTTATGAATTATATTTGTGTGAATTGGTATTTATAATTATGTTGGTGTGGATTGGTATTTATTAATTATATTTGTGTGGATTGGTATTTATAATTATGTTGGTGTGGATTGGTATTTATTAATTATGTTGTTGTGGATTGGTATTTATAATTATATTTGTGTGGATTGGTATTTATAATTATGTTGGTGTGGATTGGTATTTATAATTATATTTGTGTGGATTGGTATTTATAATTATGTTGGTGTGGATTGGTATTTATAATTATATTTGTGTGGATTGGTATTTATTAATTATATTTGTGTGGATTGGTATTTATAATTATGTTGGTGTGGATTGGTATTTATAATTATATTTGTGTTGATTGGTATTTATGCTTATATTTGTGTTGATTGGTATTTATTAATTATATTTGTGTGGATTGGTATTTATTAATTATGTTGGTGTGGATTGGTATTTATTAATTATATTTGTGTTGATTGGTATTTATTAATTATGTTGGTGTTGATTGGTATTTATTAATTATATTTGTGTTGATTGGTATTTATTAATTATGTTGGTGTGGATTGGTATTTATTAATTATATTTGTGTGGATTGGTATTTATTAATTATGTTGGTGTGGATTGGTATTTATAATTATATTTGTGTGGAATGGTATTTATAATTATATTGGTGTGGATTGGTATTTATTAATTATGTTGGTGTGGATTGGTATTTATAATTATATTTGTGTTGATTGGTATTTATTAATTATATTTGTGTGGATTGGTATTTATTAATTATGTTGGTGTGGATTGGTATTTATAATTATATTTGTGTTGATTGGTATTTATTAATTATGTTAGTGTGGATTGGTATTTATTAATTATATTTGTGTGGATTGGTATTTATAATTATGTTGGTGTGGATTGGTGTTTATTAATTATATTTGTGTGGATTGGTATTTATAATTATATTTGTGTTGATTGGTATTTATTAATTATGTTGGTGTGGATTGGTATTTATAATTATATTTGTGTTGATTGGTATTTATTAATTATATTTGTGTGGATTGGTATTTGTTAATTATGTTGGTGTGGATTGGTATTTATTAATTATATTTGTGTTGATTTGTAATTTTTAATTATGTTGATGTTGATTGGTATTTATTAATTATATTTGTGTTGATTGGTATTTATTAATTATGTTGGTGTGGATTGGTATTTATTAATTATATTTGTGTGGATTGGTATTTATTAATTATGTTGGTGTGGATTGGTATTTATAATTATATTTGTGTGGATTGGTATTTATAATTATATTTGTGTTGATTGGTATTTATTAATTATATTTGTTTGGATTGGTATTTATTAATTATGTTGGTGTGGATTGGTATTTATGAATTATATTTGTGTGAATTGGTATTTATAATTATGTTGGTGTGGATTGGTATTTATTAATTATATTTGTGTGGATTGGTATTTATAATTATGTTGGTGTGGATTGGTATTTATTAATTATGTTGTTGTGGATTGGTATTTATAATTATATTTGTGTGGATTGGTATTTATAATTATGTTGGTGTGGATTGGTATTTATAATTATATTTGTGTGGATTGGTATTTATAATTATGTTGGTGTGGATTGGTATTTATAATTATATTTGTGTGGATTGGTATTTATTAATTATATTTGTGTGGATTGGTATTTATAATTATGTTGGTGTGGATTGGTATTTATAATTATATTTGTGTTGATTGGTATTTATGCTTATATTTGTGTTGATTGGTATTTATTAATTATATTTGTGTGGATTGGTATTTATTAATTATGTTGGTGTGGATTGGTATTTATTAATTATATTTGTGTTGATTGGTATTTATTAATTATGTTGGTGTTGATTGGTATTTATTAATTATATTTGTGTTGATTGGTATTTATTAATTATGTTGGTGTGGATTGGTATTTATTAATTATATTTGTGTGGATTGGTATTTATTAATTATGTTGGTGTGGATTGGTATTTATAATTATATTTGTGTGGAATGGTATTTATAATTATATTGGTGTGGATTGGTATTTATTAATTATGTTGGTGTGGATTGGTATTTATAATTATATTTGTGTTGATTGGTATTTATTAATTATATTTGTGTGGATTGGTATTTATTAATTATGTTGGTGTGGATTGGTATTTATAATTATATTTGTGTTGATTGGTATTTATTAATTATGTTAGTGTGGATTGGTATTTATTAATTATATTTGTGTGGATTGGTATTTATAATTATGTTGGTGTGGATTGGTGTTTATTAATTATATTTGTGTGGATTGGTATTTATAATTATATTTGTGTTGATTGGTATTTATTAATTATGTTGGTGTGGATTGGTATTTATAATTATATTTGTGTTGATTGGTATTTATTAATTATATTTGTGTGGATTGGTATTTGTTAATTATGTTGGTGTGGATTGGTATTTATTAATTATATTTGTGTTGATTTGTAATTTTTAATTATGTTGATGTTGATTGGTATTTATTAATTATATTTGTGTTGATTGGTATTTATTAATTATGTTGGTGTGGATTGGTATTTATTAATTATATTTGTGTGGATTGGTATTTATTAATTATGTTGGTGTGGATTGGTATTTATAATTATATTTGTGTGGATTGGTATTTATAATTATATTTGTGTTGATTGGTATTTATTAATTATATTTGTGTGGATTGGTATTTATTAATTATGTTGGTGTGGATTGGTATTTATAATTATATTTGTGTTGATTCGTATTTATTAATTGTGTTGGTGTGGATTGGTATTTATTAATTATATTTGTGTTGATTAGTATTTATTAATTATGTTGGTGTGGATTGGTACTTATTAATTATATTTGTGTGGTTTGGTATTTATTAATTATGTTGGTGTGGATTGGTATTTATAATTATATTTGTGTGGATTGGTATTTATAATTATATTTGTGTTGATTGGTAATTATTAATTATGTTGGTGTGGATTGGTATTTATAATTATATTTGTGTTGATTGGTATTTATTAATTATATTTGTGTGGATTGGTATTTATAATTATATTTGTGTTGATTTATATTTATTAATTATGTTGGTGTGGATTGGTATTTATAATTATATTTGTGTGGATTGGTATTTATAATTATGTTGGTGTGGATTGGTATTTATAATTATATTTGTGTTGATTGGTATTTATTAATTATATTTGTGTGGATTGGTATTTATAATTATATTTGTGTTGATTGGTATTTATTAATTATGTTGGTGTGGATTGGTATTTATAATTATATTTGTGTTGATTGGTATTTATTAATTATATTTGTGTGGATTGGTATTTGTTAATTATGTTGGTGTGGATTGGTATTTATTAATTATATTTGTGTTGATTTGTATTTATTAATTATGTTGATGTTGATTGGTATTTATTAATTATATTTGTGTTGATTGGTATTTATTAATTATGTTGGTGTGGATTGGTATTTATTAATTATATTTGTGTGGATTGGTATTTATTAATTATGTTGGTGTGGATTGGTATTTATAATTATATTTGTGTGGATTGGTATTTATAATTATATTTGTGTTGATTGGTATTTATTAATTATATTTGTGTGGATTGGTATTTATTAATTATGTTGGTGTGGATTGGTATTTATAATTATATTTGTGTTGATTCGTATTTATTAATTGTGTTGGTGTGGATTGGTATTTATTAATTATATTTGTGTTGATTAGTATTTATTAATTATGTTGGTGTGGATTGGTACTTATTAATTATATTTGTGTGGTTTGGTATTTATTAATTATGTTGGTGTGGATTGGTATTTATAATTATATTTGCGTGGATTGGTATTTATTAATTATATTTGTGTTGATTGGTATTTATTAATTATATTTGTGTGGATTGGTATTTATTAATTATGTTGGTGTGGATTGGTATTTATAATTATATTTGTGTTGATTCGTATTTATTAATTGTGTTGGTGTGGATTGGTATTTATTAATTATATTTGTGTTGATTAGTATTTATTAATTATGTTGGTGTGGATTGGTACTTATTAATTATATTTGTGTGGTTTGGTATTTATTAATTATGTTGGTGTGGATTGGTATTTATAATTATATTTGGGTGGATTGGTATTTATTAATTATATTTGTGTTGATTGGTATTTATTAATTATGTTTGTGCTGATTGGTATTTATTAATTATATTTGTGTTGATTGGTATTTATTAATTATGTTGGTGTGGATTGGAACTTATTAATTATGTTTGTGCGGATTGGTATTTATTAATTATATTTGTGTTGATTGGTATTTATTAATTATGTTGGTGTGGATTGGTACTTATTAATTATATTTGTGTGGTTTGGTATTTATTAATTATGTTGGTGTGGATTGGTATTTATTAATTATATTTGTGTTGATTGGTATTTATTAATTATATTTGTGTTGATTGGTATTTATAATTATGTTGGTGTGGATTGGTGTTTATTAATTATATTTGTGTGGATTGGTATTTATAATTATGTTGGTGTGGATTGGTGTTTATTAATTATATTTGTGTGGATTGGTATTTATAATTATATTTGTGTTGATTGGTATTTATTAATTATGTTGGTGTGGATTGGTATTTATAATTATATTTGTGTTGATTGGTATTTATTAATTATATTTGTGTGGATTGGTATTTGTTAATTATGTTGGTGTGGATTGGTATTTATTAATTATATTTGTGTTGATTTGTAATTTTTAATTATGTTGATGTTGATTGGTAATTATTAATTATATTTGTGTTGATTGGTATTTATTAATTATGTTGGTGTGGATTGGTATTTATTAATTATATTTGTGTGGATTGGTATTTATTAATTATGTTGGTGTGGATTGGTATTTATAATTATATTTGTGTGGATTGGTATTTATAATTATATTTGTGTTGATTGGTATTTATTAATTATATTTGTGTGGATTGGTATTTATTAATTATGTTGGTGTGGATTGGTATTTATAATTATATTTGTGTTGATTCGTATTTATTAATTGTGTTGGTGTGGATTGGTATTTATTAATTATATTTGTGTTGATTAGTATTTATTAATTATGTTGGTGTGGATTGGTACTTATTAATTATATTTGTGTGGTTTGGTATTTATTAATTATGTTGGTGTGGATTGGTATTTATAATTATATTTGTGTGGATTGGTATTTATAATTATATTTGTGTTGATTGGTAATTATTAATTATGTTGGTGTGGATTGGTATTTATAATTATATTTGTGTTGATTGGTATTTATTAATTATATTTGTGTGGATTGGTATTTATAATTATATTTGTGTTGATTTATATTTATTAATTATGTTGGTGTGGATTGGTATTTATAATTATATTTGTGTGGATTGGTATTTATAATTATGTTGGTGTGGATTGGTATTTATAATTATATTTGTGTTGATTGGTATTTATTAATTATATTTGTGTGGATTGGTATTTATAATTATATTTGTGTTGATTGGTATTTATTAATTATGTTGGTGTGGATTGGTATTTATAATTATATTTGTGTGGATTGGTATTTATTAATTATATTTGTGTTGATTGGTATTTATTAATTATGTTTGTGCTGATTGGTATTTATTAATTATATTTGTGTTGATTGGTATTTATTAATTATGTTGGTGTGGATTGGAACTTATTAATTATGTTTGTGCGGATTGGTATTTATTAATTATATTTGTGTTGATTGGTATTTATTAATTATGTTGGTGTGGATTGGTACTTATTAATTATATTTGTGTGGTTTGGTATTTATTAATTATGTTGGTGTGGATTGGTATTTATTAATTATATTTGTGTTGATTGGTATTTATTAATTATATTTGTGTTGATTGGTATTTATTAATTATATTTGTGCGGATTGGTATTTATTAATTATATTTGTGTGGATTGGTATTTATTAATTATGTTGGTGTGGATTGGTATTTATTAATTATATTTGTGTTGATTGGTATTTATTAATTTTATTTGTGTGGATTGGTATTTATTAATTATATTGGTGTGGATTGGTATTTATTAATTATATTTGTGTTGATTGGTATTTATTAATTATATTTGTGTGGATTGGTATTTATTAATTATGTTGGTGTGGATTGGTATTTATAATTATATTTGTGTTGATTCGTATTTATTATTTGTGTTGGTGTGGATTGGTATTTATTAATTATATTTGTGTTGATTAGTATTTATTAATTATGTTGGTGTGGATTGGTACTTATTAATTATATTTGTGTGGTTTGGCATTTATTAATTATGTTGGTGTGGATTGGTATTTATAATTATATTTGTGTGGATTGGTATTTATTAATTATATTTGTGTTGATTGGTATTTATTAATTATGTTTGTGCTGATTGGTATTTATTAATTATATTTGTGTTGATTGGTATTTATTAATTATGTTGGTGTGGATTGGTACTTATTAATTATGTTTGTGCGGATTGGTATTTATTAATTATATTTGTGTTGATTGGTATTTATTAATTATGTTGGTGTGGATTGGTACTTATTAATTATATTTGTGTGGTTTGGTATTTATTAATTATGTTGGTGTGTATTGGTATTTATTAATTATATTTGTGTTGATTGGTATTTATTAATTATATTTGTGTGGATTGGTATTTATTAATTATATTTGTGTTGATTGGTATTTATTAATAATATTTGTGCGGATTGGTATTTATTAATTATATTTGTGTGGATTGGTATTTATTAATTATGTTGGTGTGGATTGGTATTTATTAATTATATTTGTGTTGATTGGTATTTATTAATTTTATTGGTGTGGATTGGTATTTATAATTATATTGGTGTGGATTGGTATTTATTAATTATATTTGTGTTGATTGGTATTTATTAATTATATTGGTGTGGATTGGTATTTATTAATTATGTTGGTGTTGATTGGTATTTATAATTATATTGGTGTGGATTGGTATTTATTAATTATGTTGGTGTGGATTGGTATTTATAATTATATTTGTGTTGATTGGTATTTATTAATTATATTTGTGTGGATTGGTATTTATAATTATATTGGTGTGGATTGGTATTTATTAATTATGTTTGTGTTGATTGGTATTTATTAATTATATTTGTGTGGATTGGTATTTCTAATTATGTTGGTGTGGATTGGTATTTATTAATTATGTTGGTGTGGATTGGTATTTATAATTATGTTGGTGTGGATTGGTATTTATTAATTATGTTGGTGTTGATTGGTATTTATTAATTATATTTGTGTGGATTGGTATTTATAATTATGTTGGTGTGGATTGGTATTTATTAATTATATTTGTGTTGATTGGTATTTATTAATTATGCTGGTGTTGATTGGTATTTATTAATTATATTTGTGTTGATTGGTATTTATTAATTATATTTGTGTGGATAGGTATTTATAATTATGTTGGTGTGGATTGGTATTTATTAATTATATTTGTGTGTATTGGTATTTATAATTATGTTGGTGTGGATTGGTATTTATTAATTATGTTGGTGTTGATTGGTATTTATAATTATATTTGTGTTGATTGGTATTTATTAATTATATTTGTGTGGATTGGTATTTATAATTATGTTGGTGTGGATTGGTATTTATTAATTATGTTGGTGTTGATTGGTATTTATAATTATATTTGTGTTGATTGGTATTTATTAATTATATTTGTGTGGATTGGTATTTATAATTATGTTGGTGTGGATTGGTATTTATTAATTATGTTGGTGTGGATTGGTATTTATTAATTATATTTGTGTGGATTGGTATTTATTAATTATGTTGGTGTGGATTCGTATTTATTAATTATATTTGTGTGGATTGGTATTTATAAATATGTTGGTGTGGATTGGTATTTTTTAATTATATTTGTGTGGATTGGTATTTATAATTGTGTTGGTGTGGATTGGTATTTATTAATTATGTTGGTGTGGATTGGTATTTATAATTATATTTGTGTGGATTGGTATTTATAATTATGTTGGTGTGGATTGGTAATTATAATTATATTTGTGTGGATTGGTATTTATAATTATGTTGTTGTGGATTGGTATTTATAATTATATTTGTGTGGGTTGGTATTTATTAATTATATTTGTGTGGATTGGTATTTCTAATTATGTTGGTGTGGATTGGTATTTATAATTATATTTGTGCTGATTGGTATTTATTAATTATATTTGTGTGGATTGGTATTTATAATTATATTTGTGTTGATTGGTATTTATTAATTATGTAGGTGTGGATTGGTATTTATAATTATATTTGTGTTGATTGGTATTTATTAATTATATTTGTGTGGATTCGTATTTATTAATTATATTTGTGTTGATAGGTATTTATTAATTATGTTTGTGCGGATTGGTATTTATTAATTATATTTGTGTTGATTGGTATTTATTAATTATGTTGGTGTGGATTGGTATTTATTAATTATATTTGTGTTGATTGGTATTTATTAATTATATTGGTGTGGATTGTTATTTATAATTATATTGGTGTGGATTGGTATTTATTAATTATATTTGTGTGGATTGGTATTTATTAATTATATTTGTGTGGATTGGTATTTATTAATTATGTTGGTGTTGATTGGTATTTATTAATTATATTTGTGTGGATTTGTATTTATTAATTATGTTGGTGTTGATTGGTATTTATTAATTATATTTGTGTGGATTTGTATTTCTTAATTATGTTGGTGTTGATTGGTATTTATTAATTATATTTGTATGGATTGGTATTTATAATTATATTTGTGTGGATTGGTATTTATTAATTATGTTGGTGTTGATTGGTATTTATTAATTATATTTGTGTGGATTGGTATTTATAATTATGTTGGTGTGGATTGGTATTTATTAATTATATTTGTGTTGATTGGTATTTATAATTATATTTGTGTGGATTGGTATTTATAATTATGTTGGTGTGGATTGGTATTTATTCATTATGTTGGTGTTGATTGGTATTTATTAATTATATTTGCGTGGATTGGTATTTATTAATTATGTTGGTGTGGATTGGTATTTATTAATTATATTTGTGTGAATTGGTAATTATAATTATGTTGGTGTGGATTGGTATTTATTAATTATATTTGTGTGGATTGGTATTTATAATTATGTTGGTGTGGATTGGTATTTATTAATTATGTTGTTGTGGATTGGTATTTATAATTATATTTGTGTGGATTGGTATTTATAATTATGTTGGTGTGGATTGGTATTTATAATTATATTTGTGTGGATTGGTATTTATAATTATGTTGGTGTGGATTGTTATTTATAATTATATTTGTGTGGATTGGTATTTATTAATTATATTTGTGTGGATTGGTATTTATAATTATGTTGGTGTGGATTGGTATTTATAATTATATTTGTGTTGATTGGTATTTATACTTATATTTGTGTTGATTGGTATTTATTAATTATATTTGCGTGGATTGGTATTTATTAATTATGTTGGTGTGGATTGGTATTTATTAATTATATTTGTGTTGATTGGTATTTATTAATTATGTTGGTGTTCATTGGTATTTATTAATTATATTTGTGTTGATTGGTATTTATTAATTATGTTGGTGTGGATTGGTATTTATTAATTATATTTGTGTGGATTGGTATTTATTAATTATGTTGGTGTGGATTGGTATTTATAATTATATTTGTGTGGATTGGTATTTATTAATTATGTTGGTGTGGATTGGTATTTATAATTATATTTGTGTGGATTGGTATTTATAATTATATTGGTGTGGATTGGTATTTATTAATTATGTTGGTGTGGATTGGTATTTATAATTATATTTGTGTTGATTGGTATTTATTAATTATATTTGTGTGGATTGGTATTTAATAATTATGTTGGTGTGGATTGGTATTTATAATTATATTTGTGTTGATTGGTATTTATTAATTATATTTGTGTGGATTGGTATTTATTAATTATGTTGGAGTGGATTGGTATTTATAATTATATTTGTGTGGATTGGTATTTATTAATTATATTTGTGTGGATTGGTATTTATAATTATGTTGGTGTGGATTGGTATTTATAATTATATTTGTGTTGATTGGTATTTATACTTATATTTGTGTTGATTGGTATTTATAAATTATATTTGTGTGGATTGGTATTTATTAATTATGTTGGTGTGGATTGGTATTTATTAATTATATTTGTGTTGATTGGTATTTATTAATTATGTTGGTGTTGATTGGTATTTATTAATTATATTTGTGTTGATTGGTATTTATTAATTATGTTGCTGTGGATTGGTATTTATTAATTATATTTGGGTGGATTGGTATTTATTAATTATGTTGGTGTGGATTTGTATTTATAATTATATTTGTGTGGATTGGTATATATAATTATATTGGTGTGGATTGGTATTTATTAATTATGTTGGTGTGGATTGGTATTTATTAATTATATTTGTGTGGGTTGGTATTTATAATTATGTTGGTGTGGATTGGTGTTTATTAATTATATTTGTGTTGATTGGTATTTATAATTATATTTGTGTGGATTGGTATTTATAATTATGTTGGTGTGGATTGGTATTTATTAATTATGTTGGTGTTGATTGGTATTTATAATTATATTTGTGTTGATTGGTATTTATTAATTATATTTGTGTGGATTGGTATTTATAATTATGTTGGTGTGGATTGGTATTTATTAATTATATTTGTGTGGATTGGTATTTATTAATTACGTTGGTGTGGATTGGTATTTATTAATTATATTTGTGTGGATTGGTATTTATAATTATGTTGGTGTGGATTGATATTTATTAATTATGTTGGTGTGGATTGGTATTTATAATTATATTTGTGTGGATTGGTATTTATAATTATGTTGGTGTGGATTGGTATTTATAATTATATTTGTGTGGATTGGTATTTATTAATTATATTTGTGTGGATTGGTATTTATAATTATGTTGGTGTGGATTGGTGTTTATTAATTATATTTGTGTTGATTGGTATTTATAATTTTATTTGTGTGGATTGGTATTTATAATTATGTTGGTGTGGATTGGTATTTATTAATTATGTTGGTGTTGATTGGTATTTATAATTATATTTGTGTTGATTGGTATTTATTAATTATATTTGTGTGGATTGGTATTTATAATTATGTTGATGTGGATTGGTATTTATTAATTATATTTGTGTGGATTGGTATTTATTAATTATGTTGGTGTGGATTGGTATTTATTAATTATATTTGTGTGGATTGGTATTTATAATTATGTTGGTGTGGATAGATATTTATTAATTATGTTGGTGTGGATTGGTATTTATAATTATATTTGTGTGGATTGGTATTTATAATTATGTTGGTGTGGATTGGTATTTATAATTATATTTGTGTGGATTGGTATTTATTAATTATATTTGTGTGGATTGGTATTTATAATTATGTTGGTGTGGATTGGTATTTATAATTATATTTGTGCTGATTCGTATTTATTAATTATATTTGTGTGGATTGGTATTTATAATTATATTTGTGTTGATTGGTATTTATTAATTATATTTGTGTGGATTGGTATTTATTAATTATGTTGGTGTGGATTGGTATTTTTTATTATATTTGTGTTGATTGGTATTTATTAATTATGTTGGTGTGGATTGGTATTTATAATTATATTTGTGTTGATTGGTATTTATTAATTATATCGGTGTTGATTGGTATTTATTAATTATGTTGGTGTGGATTGGTATTTATTAATTATATCGGTGTTGATTGGTATTTATTAATTATGTTGGTGTTGATTGGTATTTATTAATTATCTTTGTGTTGATTGGTATTTATTAATTATATTTGTGTTGATTGGTATTTATTAATTATGTTGGTGTTGATTGGTATTTATTAATTATATTTGTGTTGATTGGTATTTATTAATTATATTGGTGTTGATTGGTATTTATTAATTATGTTGGTGTTGATTGGTATTTATTAATTATATTTGTGTTGATTGGTATTTATTAATTATGTTGGTGTTGATTGGTATTTATTAATTATATTTGTGTTGATTGGTATTTATTAATTATATTGGTGTTGATTGGTATTTATTAATTATGTTGGTGTTGATTGGTATTTATTAATTATATTTGTGTTGATTGGTATTTATTAATTATGTTGGTGTTGATTGGTATTTATTAATTATATTTGTGTTGATTTGTATTTATTAATTATATCGGTGTTGATTGGTATTTATTAATTATATTGGTATTGATTGGTATTTATTAATTATGTGGTGTTGATTGGTATTTATTAATTATATTTGTGTTGATTGGTATTTATTAATTATATTGGTGTAGATTGGTATTTATAAATTATGTTGGTGTTGATTGGTATTTATTAATTATATTTGTGTTGATTGGTATTTATTAATTATATCGGTGTTGATTGGTATTTATTAATTATATTTGTGTGGATTGGTATTTATTAATTATGTTGGTGTGGATTGGTATTTATAATTATATTTGTGTGGATTGGTATTTATAATTATATTTGTGTTGATTGGTATTTATTAATTATATTTGTGTGGATTGGTATTTATTAATTATGTTGGTGTGGATTGGTATTAATAATTATATTTGTGTTGATTGGTATTTATTAATTGTGTTGGTGTGGATTGGTATTTATTAATTATATTTGTGTTGATTAGTATTTATTAATTATGTTGGTGTGGATTGGTACTTATTAATTATATTTGTGTGGTTTGGTATTTATTAATTATGTTGGTGTGGATTGGTATTTATTAATTATATTTGTGTGGTTTGGTAGTTATTAATTATGTTGGTGTGGATTGGTATTTATAATTATATTTGTGTGGATTGGTATTTATTAATTATGTTTGTGCTGATTGGTATTTATTAATTATATTTGTGTTGATTGGTATTTATTAATTATGTTGGTGTGGATTGGTACTTATTAATTATATTTATGTGGTTTGGTATTTATTAATTATGTTGGTGTGGATTGGTATTTATAATTATATTTGTGTGGATTGGTATTTATTAATTATATTTGTGTTGATTGGTATTTATTAATTATGTTTGTGTGGATTGGTATTTATAATTATATTTGTGTGGATTGGTATTTATTAATTATATTTGTGTTGATTGGTATTTATTAATTATGTTTGTGCGGATTGGTATTTATTAATTATATTTGTGTTGATTGGTATTTATTAATTATGTTGGTGTGGATTGGTACTTATTAATTATATTGGTGTTGATTGGTATTTATTAATTATGTTGGTGTGGATTGGTATTTATTAATTATATTTGTGTTGATTGGTATTTATTAATTATATTTGTGTTGATTGGTATTTATTAATTATATTTGTGCGGATTGGTATTTATTAATTATATTTGTGTGGATTGGTATTTATTAATTATGTTGGTGTGGATTGGTATTTATTAATTATATTTGTGTTGATTGGTATTTATTAATTTTATTGGTGTGGATTGGTATTTATAATTATATTGGTGTGGATTGGTATTTATTAATTATATTTTTGTTGATTGGTATTTATTAATTATATTGGTGTGGATTGGTATTTATTAATTATGTTGGTGTTGATTGGTATTTATAATTATATTGGTGTGGATTGGTATTTATTAATTATGTTGGTGTGGATTGGTATTTATAATTATATTTGTGTTGATTGGTATTTATTAATTATATTTGTGTGGATTGGTATTTATAATTATATTGGTGTGGATTGGTATTTATTAATTATGTTGGTGTTGATTGGTATTTATTAATTATATTTGTGTGGATTGGAATTTATAATTATGTTGGTGTGGATTGGTATTTATTAATTATGTTGGTGTGGATTGGTATTTATAATTATGTTGGTGTGGATTGGTATTTATTAATTATGTTGGTGTTGATTGGTATATATTAATTATATTTGTGTTGATTGGTATTTATTAATTATGTTGGTGTTGATTGGTATTTATTAATTATATTTGTGTTGATTGGTATTTATTAATTATATTTGTGTGGATAGGTATTTATAATTATGTTGGTGTGGATTGGTATTTATTAATTATATTTGTGTGGATTGGTATTTATAATTATATTTGTGTTGATTGGTATTTATAATTATATTTGTGTGGATTGGTATTTATAATTATGTTGGTGTGGATTGGTATTTATTAATTATGTTGGGGTTGATTGGTATTTAAAATTATATTTGTGTTGATTGGTATTTATTAATTATATTTGTGTGGATTGGTATTTATATTTATGTTGGTGTGGATTGGTATTTATTAATTATGTTGGTGTGGATTGGTATTTATTAATTATATTTGTGTGGATTGGTATTTATTAATTATGTTGGTGTGGATTGGTATTTATTAATTATATTTGTGTGGATTGGTATTTATAAATATGTTGGTGTGGATTGGTATTTTTTAATTATATTTGTGTGGATTGGTATTTATAATTATGTTGGTGAGGATTGGTATTTATTAATTATGTTGGTGTGGATTGGTATTTATAATTATATTTGTGTGGATTGGTATTTATAATTATGTTGGTGTGGATTGGTAATTATAATTATATTTGTGTGGATTGGTATTTATAATTATGTTGGTGTGGACTGGTATTTATAATTATATTTGTGTGGGTTGGTATTTATTAATTATATTTGTGTGGATTGGTATTTCTAATTATGTTGGTGTGGATTGGTATTTATAATTATATTTGTGCTGATTGGTATTTATTAATTATATTTGTGTGGATTGGTATTTATAATTATATTTGTGTTGATTGGTATTTATTAATTATGTTGGTGTGGATTGGTATTTATAATTATATTTGTGTTGATTGGTATTTATTAATTATATTTGTGTGGATTCGTATTTATTAATTATATTTGTGTTGATAGGTATTTATTAATTATGTTTGTGCGGATTGGTATTTATTAATTATATTTGTGTTGATTGGTATTTAGTAATTCTGTTGGTGTGGATTGGTATTTATTAATTATATTTGTGTTGATTGGTATTTATTAATTATATTGGTGTGGATTGTTATTTATAATTATATTGGTGTGGATTGTTATTTATTAATTATATTTGTGTTGATTGGTATTTATTAATTATATTTGTGTGGATTGGTATTTATTAATTATGTTGGTGTTGATTGGTATTTATTAATTATATTTGTGTGGATTGGTATTTATAATTATGTTGGTGTGGATTGGTATTTATTAATTATATTTGTGTTGATTGGTATTTATAATTATATTTGTGTGGATTGGTATTTATAATTATGTTGGTGTGGATTGGTATTTATTAATTATGTTGGTGTTGATTGGTATGTATTAATTATATTTGTGTGGATTGGTATTTATTAATTATGTTGGTGTGGATTGGTATTTATTAATTATATTTGTGTGAATTGGTATTTATAATTATGTTGGTGTGGATTGGTATTTATTAATTATATTTGTGTGGATTGGTATTTATAATTATGTTGGTGTGGAATGGTATTTATTAATTATGTTGTTGTGGATTGGTATTTATAATTATATTTGTGTGGATTGGTATTTATAATTATGTTGGTGTGGATTGGTATTTATAATTATATTTGTGTGGATTGGTATTTATAATTATGTTGGTGTGGATTGTTATTTATAATTATATTTGTGTGGATTGGTATTTATTAATTATATTTGTGTGGATTGGTTTTTATAATTATGTTGGTGTGGATTGGTATTTATAATTATATTTGTGTGGATTGGTATTTATTAATTATGTTGGTGTGGATTGGTATTTATTAATTATATTTGTGTGAATTGGTATTTATAATTATGTTGGTGTGGATTGGTATTTATTAATTATATTTGTGTGGATTGGTATTTATAATTATATTGGTGTGGATTGGTATTTATTAATTATGTTGGTGTGGATTGGTATTTATAATTATATTTGTGTTGATTGGTATTTATTAATTATATTTGTGTGGATTGGTATTTAATAATTATGTTGGTGTGGATTGGTATTTACAATTATATTTGTGTTGATTGGTATTTATTAATTATATTTGTGTGGATTGGTATTTATTAATTATGTTGGTGTGGATTGGTATTTATAATTATATTTGTGTGGATTGGTATTTATTAATTATATTTGTGTGGATTGGTATTTAAAATTATGTTGGTGTGGATTGGTATTTATAATTATATTTGTGTTGATTGGTATTTATACTTATATTTGTGTTGATTGGTATTTATAAATTATATTTGTGTGGATTGGTATTTATTAATTATGTTGGTGTGGATTGGTATTTATTAATTATATTTGTGTTGATTGGTATTTATTAATTTTGTTGGTGTTGATTGGTATTTATTAATTATATTTGTGTTGATTGGTATTTATTAATTATGTTGCTGTGGATTGGTATTTATTAATTATATTTGGGTGGATTGGTATTTATTAATTATGTTGGTGTGGATTGGTATTTATAATTATATTTGTGTGGATTGGTATTTATAATTATATTGGTGTGGATTGGTATTTATTAATTATGTTGGTGTGGATTGGTATTTATAATTATATTTGTGTTGATTGGAATTTATTAATTATGTTGGTGTGGATTGGTATTTATTAATTATATTTGTGTGGGTTGGTATTTATAATTATGTTGGTGTGGATTGGTGTTTATTAATTATATTTGTGTTGATTGGTATTTATAATTATATTTGTGTGGATTGGTATTTATAATTATGTTGGTGTGGATTGGTATTTATTAATTATGTTGGTGTTGATTGGTATTTATAATTATATTTGTGTTGATTGGTATTTATTAATTATATTTGTGTGGATTGGTATTTATAATTATGTTGGTGTGGATTGGTATTTATTAATTATATTTGTGTGGATTGGTATTTATTAATTACGTTGGTGTGGATTGGTATTTATTAATTATATTTGTGTGGATTGGTATTTATAATTATGTTGGTGTGGATTGATATTTATTAATTATGTTGGTGTGGATTGGTATTAATAATTATATTTGTGTGGATTGGTATTTATAATTATGTTGGTGTGGATTGGTATTTATAATTATATTTGTGTGGATTGGTATTTATTAATTATATTTGTGTGGATTGGTATTTATAATTATGTTGGTGTGGATTGGTGTTTATTAATTATATTTGTGTTGATTGGTATTTATAATTATATTTGTGTGGATTGGTATGTATAATTATGTTGGTGTGGATTGGTATTTATTAATTATGTTGGTGTTGATTGGTATTTATAATTATATTTGTGTTGATTGGTATTTATTAATTATATTTGTGTGGATTGGTATTTATAATTATGTTGGTGTGGATTGGTATTTAGAATTAGAATTAGAATATTAGAATTAGAATTAGAATATTACAGCGCAGTGCAGGCCCTTCGGCCCTCGATGTTGCGCCGATCATCTGACCTACACTATTCCATTTACATCCATATGTCTATCCAATGACCACTTAAATATAATAAATTATATTTGTGTTGATTGGTATTTATTAATTATATTTGTGTGGATTGGTATTTATAATTATATTTGTGTTGATTGGTATTTATTAATTATATTTGTGTGGATTGGTATTTATTAATTATGTTGGTGTGGATTGGTATTTTTTATTATATTTGTGTTGATTGGTATTTATTAATTATGTTGGTGTGGATTGGTATTTATAATTATATTTGTGTTGATTGGTATTTATTAATTATATCGGTGTTGATTGGTATTTATTAATTATGTTGGTGTGGATTGGTATTTATTAATTATATCGGTGTTGATTGGTATTTATTAATTATGTTGGTGTTGATTGGTATTTATTAATTATATTTGTGTTGATTGGCATTTATTAATTATATCGGTGTTGATTGGTATTTATTAATTATATTTGTGTTGATTGGTATTTATTAATTATATCGGTGTTGATTGGTATTTATTAATTATATTTGTGTGGATTGGTATTTATTAATTATGTTGGTGTTGATTGGTATTTATTAATTATATTTGTGTTGATTGGTATTTATTAATTATGTTGGTGTTGATTGGTATTTATTAATTATATTTGTGTTGATTGGTATTTATTAATTATATTGGTGTTGATTGGTATTTATTAATTATATTTGTGTTGATTGGTATTTATTAATTATGTTGGTGTGGATTGGTATTTATTAATTATATTTGTGTTGATTGGTATTTATTAATTATATTTGTGTGGATTGGTATTTATTAATTATGTTGGTGTGGATTGGTATTTTTTATTATATTTGTGTTGATTGGTATTTATTAATTATGTTGGTGTGGATTGGTATTTATAATTATATTTGTGTTGATTGGTATTTATTAATTATATCGGTGTTGATTGGTATTTATTAATTATGTTGGTGTGGATTGGTATTTATTAATTATATCGGTGTTGATTGGTATTTATTAATTATGTTGGTGTTGATTGGTATTTATTAATTATATTTGTGTTGATTGGCATTTATTAATTATATCGGTGTTGATTGGTATTTATTAATTATATTTGTGTTGATTGGTATTTATTAATTATATCGGTGTTGATTGGTATTTATTAATTATATTTGTGTGGATTGGTATTTATTAATTATGTTGGTGTTGATTGGTATTTATTAATTATATTTGTGTTGATTGGTATTTATTAATTATGTTGGTGTTGATTGGTATTTATTAATTATATTTGTGTTGATTGGTATTTATTAATTATATTGGTGTTGATTGGTATTTATTAATTATGTTGGTGTTGATTGGTATTTATTAATTATATTTGTGTTGATTGGTATTTATTAATTATGTTGGTGTTGATTGGTATTTATTAATTATATTTGTGTTGATTGGTATTTATTAATTATGTTGGTGTTGATTGGTATTTATTAATTATATTTGTGTTGATTGGTATTTATTAATTATGTTGGTGTTGATTGGTATTTATTAATTATATTTGTGTTGATTTGTATTTATTAATTATATCGGTGTTGATTGGTATTTATTAATTATATTGGTATTGATTGGTATTTATTAATGATGTGGTGTTGATTGGTATTTATTAATTATATTTGTGTTGATTGGTATTTATTAATTATATTGGTGTAGATTGGTATTTATAAATTATGTTGGTGTTGATTGGTATTTATTAATTATATTTGTGTTGATTGGTATTTATTAATTATATCGGTGTTGATTGGTATTTATTAATTATATTTGTGTTGATTGGTATTTATTAATTATGTTGGTGTGGATTGGTATTTATAATTATATTTGTGTGGATTGGTATTTATAATTATATTTGTGTTGATTGGTATTTATTAATTATATTTGTGTGGATTGGTATTTATTAATTATGTTGGTGTGGATTGGTATTAATAATTATATTTGTGTTGATTGGTATTTATTAATTGTGTTGGTGTGGATTGGTATTTATTAATTATATTTGTGTTGATTAGTATTTATTAATTATGTTGGTGTGGATTGGTACTTATTAATTATATTTGTGTGGTTTGGTATTTATTAATTATGTTGGTGTGGATTGGTATTTATAATTATATTTGTGTGGATTGGTATTTATTAATTATATTTGTGTTGATTGGTATTTATTAATTATGTTTATGCTGATTGGTATTTATTAATTATATTTGTGTTGATTGGTATTTATTAATTATGTTGGTGTGGATTGGTACTTATTAATTATATTTATGTGGTTTGGTATTTATTAATTATGTTGGTGTGGATTGGTATTTATAATTATATTTGTGTGGATTGGTATTTATTAATTATATTTGTGTTGATTGGTATTTATTAATTATGTTTGTGCGGATTGGTATTTATAATTATATTTGTGTGGATTGGTATTTATTAATTATATTTGTGTTGATTGGTATTTATTAATTATGTTTGTGCGGATTGGTATTTATTAATTAAATTTGTGTTGATTGGTATTTATTAATTATGTTGGTGTGGATTGGTACTTATTAATTATATTTGTGTGGTTTGGTATTTATTAATTATGTTGGTGTGGATTGGTATTTATTAATTATATTTGTGTTGATTGGTATTTATTAATTATATTTGTGTGGATTGGTATTTATTAATTATATTTGTGTTGATTGGTATTTATTAATTATATTTGTGCGGATTGGTATTTATTAATTATATTTGTGTGGATTGGTATTTATTAATTATGTTTGTGTGGATTGGTATTTATTAATTATATTTGTGTTGATTGGTATTTATTAATTTTATTGGTGTGGATTGGTATTTATAATTATATTGGTGTGGATTGGTATTTATTAATTATATTTGTGTTGATTGGTATTTATTAATTATATTGGTGTGGATTGGTATTTATTAATTATGTTGGTGTTGATTGGTATTTTTAATTATATTTGTGTTGATTGGTATTTATAATTATATTTGTGTTGATTGGTATTTATTAATTATATTTGTGTGGATTGGTATTTATTAATTATGTTTGTGCGGATTGGTATTTATTAATTATGTTGGTGTGGATTGGTATTTATTAATTATATTTGTGTGGATTGGTATTTATAATTATATTTGTGTTGATTGGTATTTATTAATTATGTTGGTGTGGATTGGTATTCATTAATTATATTTGTGTTGATTGGTATTTATTAATTATGTTGGTGTGGATTGGTATTTATTAATTATATTTGTGTTGATTGGTATTTATTAATTATATTTGTGTGGATTGGTATTTATTAATTATGTTGGTGTTGATTGGTATTTATTAATTATATTTGTGTGGATTGGAATTTGTAATTATGTTGGTGTGGATTGGTATTTATTAATTATGTTGGTGTGGATTGGTATTTATAATTATGTTGGTGTGGATTGGTATTTATTAATTATTTTGGTGTTGATTGGTATTTATTAATTATATTTGTGTTGATTGGTATTTATTAATTATGTTGGTGTTGATTGGTATTTATTAATTATATTTGTGTTGATTGGTATTTATTAATTATATTTGTGTGGATAGGTATTTATAATTATGTTGGTGTGGATTGGTATTTATTAATTATATTTGTGTGGATTGGTATTTATAATTATGTTGGTGTGGATTGGTATTTATTAATTATATTTGTGTTGATTGGTATTTATAATTATATTTGTGTGGATTGGTATTTATAATTATGTTGGTGTGGATTGGTATTTATTAATTATGTTGGGGTTGATTGGTATTTATAATTATATTTGTGTTGATTGGTATTTATTAATTATATTTGTGTGGATTGGTATTTATAATTATGTTGGTGTGGATTGGTATTTATTAATTATGTTGGTGTGGATTGGTATTTATTAATTATATTTGTGTGGATTGGTATTTATTAATTATGTTGGTGTGGATTGGTATTTATTAATTATATTTGTGTGGATTGGTATTTATAAATATGTTGGTGTGGATTGGTATTTTTTAATTATATTTGTGTGGATTGGTATTTATAATTATATTTGAGTGGATTGGTATTTATAATTATGTTGGTGTGGATTGGTAATTATAATTATATTTGTGTGGATTGGTATTTATAATTATGTTGGTGTGGATTGGTATTTATAATTATATTTGTGTGGGTTGGTATTTATTAATTATATTTGTGTGGATTGGTATTTCTAATGATGTTGGTGTGGATTGGTATTTATAATTATATTTGTGCTGATTGGTATTTATTAATTATATTTGTGTGGATTGGTATTTATAATTATATTTGTGTTGATTGGTATTTATAATTATATTTGTGTTGATTGGTATTTATTAATTATGTTGGTGTGGATTGGTATTTATAATTATATTTTTGTTGATTGGTATTTATTAATTATATTTGTGTGGATTCTTATTTATTAATTATATTTGTGTTGATAGGTATTTATTAATTATGTTTGTGCGGATTGGTATTTATTAATTATATTTGTGTTGATTGGTATTTAGTAATTATGTTGGTGTGGATTGGTATTTATTAATTATATTTGTGTTGATTGGTATTTATTAATTATATTGGTGTGGATTGTTATTTATAATTATATTGGTGTGGATTGGTATTTATTAATTATATTTGTGTTGATTGGTATTTATTAATTATATTTGTGTGGATTGGTATTTATTAATTATGTTGGTGTTGATTGGTATTTATTAATTATATTTGTGTGGATTTGTATTTATTAATTATGTTGGTGTTGATTGGTATTTATTAATTATATTTGTGTGGATTGGTATTTATAATTATATTTGTGTGGATTGGTATTTATTAATTATGTTGGTGTTGATTGGTATTTATTAATTATATTTGTGTGGATTGGTATTTATAATTATGTTGGTGTGGATTGGTATTTATTAATTATATTTGTGTTGATTGGTATTTATAATTATATTTGTGTGGATTGGTATTTATAATTATGTTGGTGTGGATTGGTATTTATTAATTATGTTGGTGTTGATTGGTATGTATTAATTATATTTGTGTGGATTGGTATTTGTTAATTATGTTGGTGTGGATTGGTATTTATTAATTATATTTGTGTGAATTGGTATTTATAATTATGTTGGTGTGGATTGGTATTTATTAATTATATTTGTGTGGATTGGTATTTATAATTATGTTGGTGTGGATTGGTATTTATTAATTATGTTGTTGTGGATTGGTATTTATAATTATATTTGTGTGGATTGGTATTTATAATTATGTTGGTGTGGATTGGTATTTATAATTATATTTGTGTGGATTGGTATTTATAATTATGTTGGTGTGGATTGTTATTTATAATTATATTTGTGTGGATTGGTATTTATTAATTATATTTGTGTGGATTGGTATTTATAATTATGTTGGTGTGGATTGGTATTTATAATTATATTTGTGTTGATTGGTATTTATACTTATATTTGTGTTGATTGGTATTTATTAATTATATTTGTGTGGATTGGTATTTATTAATTATGTTGGTGTGGATTGGTATTTATTAATTATATTTGTGTTGATTGGTATTTATTAATTATGTTGGTGTTGATTGGTATTTATTAATTATATTTGTGTTGATTGGTATTTATTAATTATGTTGGTGTGGATTGGTATTTATTAATTATATTTGTGTGGATTGGTATTTATTAATTATGTTGGTGTGGATTGGTATTTATAATTATATTTGTGTGGATTGGTATTTATTAATTATGTTGGTGTGGATTGGTATTTATAATTATATTTGTGTGGATTGGTATTTATAATTATATTGTTGTGGATTGGTATTTATTAATTATGTTGGTGTGGATTGGTATTTATAATTATATTTGTGTTGATTGGTATTTATTAATTATATTTGTGTGGATTGGTATTTAATAATTATGTTGGTGTGGATTGGTATTTATAATTATATTTGTGTTGATTGGTATTTATTAATTATATTTGTGTGGATTGGTATTTATTAATTATGTTGGTGTGGATTGGTATTTATAATTATATTTGTGTGGATTGGTATTTATTAATTATATTTGTGTGGATTGGTATTTATAATTATGTTGGTGTGGATTGGTATTTATAATTATATTTGTGTTGATTGGTATTTATACTTATATTTGTGTTGATTGGTATTTATTAATTATATTTGTGTGGATTGGTATTTATTAATTATGTTGGTGTGGATTGGTATTTATTAATTATATTTGTGTTGATTGGTATTTATTAATTATGTTGATGTTGATTGGTATTTATTAATTATATTTGTGTTGATTGGTATTTATTAATTATGTTGCTGTGGATTGGTATTTATTAATTATATTTGTGTGGATTGGTATTTATTAATTATGTTGGTGTGGATTGGTATTTATAATTATATTTGTGTGGATTGGTATTTATAATTATATTGGTGTGGATTGGTATTTATTAATTATGTTGGTGTGGATTGGTATTTATAATTATATTTGTGTTGATTGGAATTTATTAATTATGTTGGTGTGGATTGGTATTTATTAATTATATTTGTTTGGGTTGGTATTTATAATTATGTTGGTGTGGATTGGTTTTTATTAATTATATTTGTGTTGATTCGTATTTATAATTATATTTGTGTGGATTGGTATTTATAATTATGTTGGTGTGGATTGGTATTTATTAATTATGTTGGTGTTGATTGGTATTTATAATTATATTTGTGTTGATTGGTATTTATTAATTATATTTGTGTGGATTGGTATTTATAATTATGTTGGTGTGGATTGGTATTTATTAATTATATTTGTGTGGATTGGTATTTATAATTATATTTGTGTTGATTGGTATTTATTAGTTATATTTGTGTTGATTGGTATTTATTAATTATGTTGGTGTGGATTGGTATTTATTAATTATATTTGTGTGGATTGGTATTTATAATTATGTTGGTGTGGATTGATATTTATTAATTATGTTGGTGTGGATTGGTATTTATAATTATATTTGTGTGGATTGTTATTTATAATTATGTTGGTGTGGATTGGTATTTATAATTATATTTGTGTGGATTGGTATTTATTAATTATATTTGTGTGGATTGGTATTTATAATTATGTTGGTGTGGATTGGTGTTTATTAATTATATTTGTGTTGATTGGTATTTATAATTATATTTGTGTGGATTGGTATTTATAATTATGTTGGTGTGGATTGGTATTTATTAATTATGTTGGTGTTGATTGGTATTTATAATTATATTTGTGTTGATTGGTATTTATTAATTATATTTGTGTGGATTGGTATTTATTAATTATGTTGGTGTTGATTGGTATTTATAATTATATTTGTGTTGATTCGTATTTATAATTATATTTGTGTGGATTGGTATTTATAATTATGTTGGTGTGGATTGGTATTTATTAATTATATTTGTGTGGATTGGTATTTATAATTATATTTGTGTTGATTGGTATTTATTAGTTATATTTGTGTTGATTGGTATTTATTAATTATGTTGGTGTGGATTGGTATTTATTAATTATATTTGTGTGGATTGGTATTTATAATTATGTTGGTGTGGATTGATATTTATTAATTATGTTGGTGTGGATTGGTATTTATAATTATATTTGTGTGGATTGTTATTTATAATTATGTTGGTGTGGATTGGTATTTATAATTATATTTGTGTGGATTGGTATTTATTAATTATATTTGTGTGGATTGGTATTTATAATTATGTTGGTGTGGATTGGTGTTTATTAATTATATTTGTGTTGATTGGTATTTATAATTATATTTGTGTGGATTGGTATTTATAATTATGTTGGTGTGGATTGGTATTTATTAATTATGTTGGTGTTGATTGGTATTTATAATTATATTTGTGTTGATTGGTATTTATTAATTATATTTGTGTGGATTGGTATTTATAATTATGTTGGTGTGGATTGGTATTTATTAATTATATTTGTGTGGATTGGTATTTATTAATTATGTTGGTGTGGATTGGTATTTATTAATTATATTTGTGTGGACTGGTATTTATAATTATGTTGGTGTGGATTGATATTTATTAATTATGTTGGTGTGGATTGGTATTTATAATTATATTTGTGTGGATTGGTATTTATAATTATGTTGGTGTGGATTGGTATTTATAATTATATTTGTGTGGATTGGTATTTATTAATTATATTTGTGTGGATTGGTATTTATAATTATGTTGGTGTGGATTGGTATTTATAATTATATTTGTGTTGATTGGTATTTATTAATTATATTTGTGTGGATTGGTATTTATAATTATATTTGTGTTGATTGGTATTTATTAATTATATTTGTGTGCATTGGTATTTATTAATTATGTTGGTGTGGATTGGTATTTTTTATTATATTTGTGTTGATTGGTATTTATGAATTATGTTGGTGTGGATTGGTATTTATAATTATATTTGTGTTGATTGGTATTTATTAATTATATCGGTGTTGATTGGTATTTATTAATTATGTTGGTGTGGATTGGTATTTATTAATTATATCGGTGTTGATTGGTATTTATTAATTATGTTGGTGTTGATTGGTATTTATTAATTATATTTGTGTTGATTGGCATTTATTAATTATATCGGTGTTGATTGGTATTTATTAATTATATTTGTGTTGATTGGTATTTATTAATTATATTTGTGTGGATTGGTATTTATAATTATGTTGGTGTGGATTGGTGTTTATTAATTATATTTGTGTTGATTGGTATTTATAATTATATTTGTGTGGATTGGTATTTATAATTATGTTGGTGTGGATTGGTATTTATTAATTATGTTGGTGTTGATTGGTATTTATAATTATATTTGTGTTGATTGGTATTTATTAATTATATTTGTGTGGATTGGTATTTATAATTATGTTGGTGT